>NW_024055986.1:0-44931 GCF_902713615.1 Scyliorhinus canicula | reverse complement strand
GTGTGGAACGCCCTGCCTGCAACAGTAGTAGACTCGCCAACTTTAAGGGCATTAAGTGGTCACTGGATAGACATATGGATGAAAATGGAATAGTGTAGGTCAGATAGGCTTCAGAGGGTTTCACAGGTCGGCGCAACATCGAGGGCCGAAGGGCCCGTACTGCGCTGTAATGTTCTATGTTCTATAGTAGTGATTCTAAGTTTGGAAGTGCTGCATTAGGAGCCTTGGTGAGTTCCTGTAGTGTATATTGCAGATGGTGTACATGGCTGCTACTGTGCATCAGTGGTGGAGGGGAGTGAGTATTTGTGGATGGGGTGTCAATCAAGCCAGCTGCTTTGTCCTGAATGGTGTCAAGGTTCGTGAGTGTTGTTGGAGCTGACTCATCCAGGCAAGTGGAGAGTATTCCGTCACACTCCGGACGTGTGCCTTATACATGGTGCACAGGTTTAGGGAGTCAGGAGGTGAGTTACTCACAACAGGGGTCCCAGCCTCTGACCTGTTCTTGTAGCCACAGTATTTATATGGCAGGCCCAGTTCAATTTCTGGCCAATGGTAACCCCCAGGATGTTGATAGTGGGGGGGATTCAGTGGTAGTAATGCTATTGAATATCAAGAGGTGATGTTTAGATCCTCTCTTGTAAGAGATGGTCATTGCCACTTACATTATAACCTGCCTGCTTACCACTGGCTGGGGACTAATTGCAATCCCACAATCCTTTGGGAGTATGAGCTTCCCCAATGAGGGGGGCGGAGAAATCATTAGCAGATACCCTGCATAAATAAAGCTGGCCAGTATGGAACCAGCTGGAAAGGAGTGAGCAGCAAGGGAAGTTGCTGCTGCTGTATGTATAAATATATATATATATGTTATTGTAAATAAATGTTATTTCTTTCTATCCTTCAACTCGTGCTGGATTCTTCGTGGCCCTCACAATACTGGCGACGAGGGTTAAAGTGAATAGCTGTCTACACTGCTGAAGCCACCTCCCTGGATTTTTGTTGGCTACAGGTTGGAAGTTGTTTTCTGTTACAACCATGCCTCTGTATGGACGTTTGGATGTTTTTGACGCTGCGCTAGAAAGCTGGAACCAGTACGCACAACGGATGCGTTACTATTTCCGGGAAAACAACATCACTGAAAACGAGCGGCAGGTGGTCATATTGCTTACCGCCTGCGGCCCGCATATGTTTGGGGTGATTAGGAGCCATACGTACCCAGCTGCGCCGGACACCAAGGCGTTTGATGAACTTGTGAACTTAGTGGGGCAACATTTTAACCCACGCCATCCACGGTAATCCAGCGTTACCGGTTTAATACCGCTGAGAATACTCCAGGAAAACCCCTTGCCGACTTTCTATCCAGGCTATGCAGGATTGTGGAGTACTGTGACTATGGTGAGACCTTGTCAGAAATGTTACGAGACCGTTTGGTTTGCGGTATTAACAATGTGGCCACCCAGAAAATGTTAGCTGAGCCAACATTGACTTTTCAACAGGCCATTCAAATAGTATTGTCCCAAGAGAGCGCAGAACGGGGAGTGCAGGAGCTACAGGGAATGGAGGTGCAGGCCTTGGGACGCAACCCCTTCCATCCTAAAGCGCCTCCCTGCACCCCTGCGGTACCTTGGTCAAGGCGACGTCCAGATCGACGCCAGTGGCCGTCGGATGTTCCTCCCCGAAGGGAGTCTTCTCCAGAACCATGAGGAGCCATGTCCGTGTCGGACTTGTGGGCGCCGACACCATCGCAGACGCCGGTCCTGGGGGCGCCAGAGGCGCCGACGTTCTGACAGAAACTGGGACCAGCCCAGGGGCCGTACCTTCCATTTGGATGAACCTGCACTGACTACATCCCGAGGACGTGGAGACGGAGGATGACTGCCTGCAGCTGCATCATGTGGCAGCTCCCAGTGTGGCCCCCATTAAGGTGACAATACGGTCAATGGTCACCCACTTGAGATGGAGTCGGACACTGGCGCAGCGGTCTCCATGATCTCCCAGAGGACATTCAACCACATCAAGCAGGGTATACAGACCCTTACATTAACCGACACACAGGCCAGGTTGGCCACCTACACGGGGGAACCAATGGACATTGCAGGAACTACGATGACCCCTGTTGTTTATGGACGCCAGGAGGGACGTTTCCCACTTATCGTGGTGCGCGACCATGAGCCCAGCCTGTTGGGTCGGGACTGGTTGCACCATTTATGGCTGCAGTGGCAGCACATCCTCCAAACAGTTTCTGGAGGGTTGACTGAGGTGCTGGGACAATACCCAGATGTATTCCAGCCCGGTTTGCGAATAACAAAAGGGACCGTAGACCGTATCCAAGTCGAACCAGGAGCCACGCCGCGCTATTTCCGGGCGTTCCCGGTGCCTTACGCCTTGCTCAAGAAGGTAGAAGGGGAGCTCACTCGTTTGGAGACCTTGGGTATTATCAGGCCCGTCCGTTTCGCTGACTGGGCAGCACCAATTGTACCTGTAATGAAGCCAGATGCCACAGTTCGCTTGTGCGGCGACTGTAAACTTATAGTGAATACGGCTTCCCGGCTTGACCAATATCCAATGCCTCGCATAGAGGATCTCTATGCAAATCTTGCAGGCAGACTCTCGTTCACAAAATTAGAGTCATGCCTACCTACTGTTGGAGCTGGACCCTGCCTCCCGGCCATATGTAACTATCAATACACACCGGGGCCTCTATGAATATACACGGTTGCCCTTTGGGGTATCGTCTGCCTGCGCTATTTTTCAACGCGTCATGGAGGGCATCTTGAGAGGTTTACCGTGTGTCGCTGTCTACTGAGACGCGTTTTGATTACAGGGATCTCAGAGCAGGAACATTTGAAAAATTTGAAGAATGTCCTTAGGCGCTTTTCAGAGGCTGGAGTCCGTTTACGTCGCACAAAGTGCGTCTTTCAGGCGAAGGAAGTAGTCTACCTGGGTTATCGGGTGGACCGCGAAGGTTTGCACCCCATCGCAGAGAAGGTGCGTGCGATTCAACAGGCCCCCGCCCCGACTGACACTTCGCATCTTTGTTCCTTTATCGGCCTCGTAAACTATTACAGGAAGTTCCTTCCCAATCTGGCAACTACGCTGGCCCCATTGCACCTTCTGCTAAAGAAGAATCACACCTGGGTTTGGGGTCAGCCGCATGAAACCGCTTTCTGGAAGGTAAAACACCAATTGTCATTGTCTAGGTTACGAACCCACTATGATCCTGGATAGCATTTGCTCATCATGTGCCATGCATCCCCGTATGGTATTGGGGCCGTCCTGTCCCACAAGATGGAGAACGGGACCTAGCGGCTGATAGCTTTCGCCTCCCGCACATTGACTGCAGCGGAAAAGAAGTACGCGCAGATCGAGAAGGAGGGCCTGGCGGTGGTCTTTGAGGTGAAACGCTTCCACCAGTACGTGTATGGCCGCCACTTCACTATCGTGACTGATCATAAGCCTCTGCTGGGACTTTTCCGAGAGGATAAGCCAATATCGCCCATTGCTTCCGCACAAATCCAGCGTTGGGCTTTGTTGCTCCTTGCCTACGAGTATTCTCTGGAGCATAAACCAGGGACCCAGATAGTGAATGCCGACTAACTGAGCCGATTGCCTTTATCGACCAGCCCCATGTCGACCCCCACGACCTGTGAGGTGGTTGCAACCCTAAACTTTCTGGACACCTTGCCTGTCACGGCATCACAGACCCATGAAGGGACCACCACAAGGTAGAACTACGGGCCCGACAGGAGAAGCAAGTCTCCACGAACCAGGTGCAGAGGCAGACCGTGACGAAGTAGGACCCAAGAAGCCAGAGGGGAGCCTGAAGATTTTGTGTGTTTTTAAACAAACCCATTCAGCTAGGAAGTGGTGAGTATATTTTATCAGCTTACAGAAACCCCCAATTAGGCTAGGCTTGTTGAGGAGGGGTGGGAAGGGACGGTATATAACAACCTCTTGTAAAACATTGCTAAAACTGTTTAAAGTAAGGATTTTTCGTTGTGCCATTAGTCCTAGTTCTCATAGACACAATTACAAGTGTCTGTGTGTAGATTTCAATTTGGGTTGTGGATTTCATAAACAGGACTTCCTTTTTCTTGAATAAATTACTTAAGTTGAATTCACCTTGGTTGTGGTCTCACCTGTTCCCTTATCGCTCACCCTGGCCAAGTCACACTCAAGTGCCAAGGATATAATTCCGCAGTCGAGAATCTTTGAGGGGGTCTGGGCACCTTGAAACACTCACCCAGGAGGAACCAGCTGGTTAGGGATAAACAGGGATTCCTCCTTCTCTCTCTCTTGTGAAACAGCCCTCGCGAGGCACTTACAGAGTGGTAGTTTTCGCCACCGACAAGAGAGAGAGTCACACAGGTGTAGGTGGTGGTCAGGATAGTTGGTGTGGTATAAGGACAGGGTCACCAGTCAGTTATAAAACGCGAGCCTTGCTCACTCACCCTTGCAAAGCAGTCCCAGTATGACGCCTCCGGGGAAGCCTGCAGGGGAGAGACACCCACAGCTATCCGTGACACCCAATTCCAGCCTGTTGTGGGGTAAAAAGAACACCCTTCTACATTTGGCATGCAAGTAGTGATGTGTTGGGTAAGCTGGGTCTGTGAGGACTGTGTTTACGGCAGCAGTGAGAGAGACAGGCTTCCAACACTTGAAGAAATATAACTCTATTTTATTGAACATAGAACATAGAACAGTACAGCACAGAACAGGCCCTTCGGCCCTCAATGTTGTGCCGAGCCATGATCACCCTACTCAACCCACGTATCCACCCTATACCCGTAACCCAACAACCCCCCCCCCCACCTTAACCTTACTTTTATTAGGACACTACGGGCAATTTAGCATGGCCAATCCACCTAACCCGCACATCTTTGGACTGTGGGAGGAAACCGGAGCACCCGGAGGAAACCCACGCACACAGGGGGAGGACGTGCAGACTCCACACAGACAGTGACCCAGCCGGGAATCGAACCTGGGACCCTGGAGCTGTGAAGCATTTATGCTAACCACCATGCTACCCTGCTGCCCCGAGGATACGTTTAACTATCATACATACTTTAACTGTGGGTTGACACTATGCTGAGTTGACTGGAGACCTGAGGCTAACCTGACCAGACTATCTTACTACCACATGGTGTATGTTCTAGTTGTTGCTCACGGGCTCTGAATGTATCAGAGTCTGGATTCCAAGAGGGTGGGAAAACTCATGCCCTCTGGCTTTATAGTGGTCGTGTCCTGTCTGGTGATTGGATGCTGTGTTCTGTGTGTTCATTGGTCATCCTGTGTGTCAATCATTGCCTGTCTGTGCACCACCATATACCTGGATGTATATTATGACAGGTAGTCCTGTGCTGTAGCTTCACCTGGTTGACACCTCATTTCTTGGTAAAATTAGTTATGTAATTGTGTGCAATGTACACAGCACGGTAGCATTGTGGATAGCACAATCGCTTCACAGCTCCAGGATCCCAGGTCGATTCCGGCTTGGGTCACTGTCTGTGTGGAGTCTGCACATCCTCCCCGTGTGTGCGTGGGTTTCCTCCGGGTGCTCCGGTTTCCTCCCACAGTCCAAAGATGTGCAGGTTAGGTGGATTGGCCATGATAAATTGCCCCTTAGTGTCCAAAGGTTAATTGGGTTGCAGGGTTACGAGGATAAGGCAGGGGATTGGGCCTAGGTAGGGTACTCTTTCGGAGGGTGCAGACTCTTTTTTATTTTAAAATAATTTTTATTAAGATTTTCACAAAATATAAACAACAAAACAATATTAACAAAACAACCATAGCAAAAACCAAAAAACAACCAACCCCCCACCCCCAGCAACTACAAAAACCAAAAAAAAAGCAAACAACAAAACGGAAAGAGATAACACCCGCCACATCCAATAAACCCATGTACACATTTCTCCCTCCCACCAAACCAAACCCCCCCCCCCCGGGTAGCTGCTGCTGCCGCCGGCCTATTTCCCTACTGTTCCGCCAGGAAGTCCAGGAAAGGCTGCCACCGCCTGAAGAACCCTTGCACCGACCCTCTCAGGGCGAATTTCACCCTCTCCAACTTGATGAACCCTGCCATGTCATTGATCCAGGCCTCCACGCTTGGGGGCCTCGCATCCTTCCATTGAAGCAAAATCCTCCACCGGGCTACTAGGGACGCAAAGGCCAGAACACCGGCCTCTTTCGCCTCCTGCACTCCCAGCTCCGCTGCTACCCCAAATATCACGAGTCCCCAGCCTGGCTCAACCCTGGATCCTACCACCCTCGACCCCGTACTTGCTACCCCCTTCCAAAAGCCCCCAACACTGGGCATGCCAAAACTTATGGGCATGGTTCGCTGGGCTTCCCAAGCACCTAGCACACCTGTCTTCGCCCCCGAAGAACCTACTCATCCTCGTCCCGGTCATGTGAGCCCTATGTAGCACCTTGAACTGTATGAGGATAAGCCTCGCACAAGAAGAGGAGGAATTCACCCTTTCCAGGGCATCCGCCCATGTCCCTTCCTCAATCTCCTCACCCAGCTCCTCTTCCCATTTACCCTTCAGCTCCTCCACCGAGGCCTCGTCTACCTCCTGCATTACGTGGTATACGTCCAAAATCCTCCCTCCTCCAACCCACACCCCCGAGAGCACCCTGTCCCGTACCCCACGTGGGGGCAACAGAGGGAACCCCTCCACCTGCCGCCTGGCAAACGCCCTAACCTGCATGTACCTAAACATGTTCCCCGGGGCGAGCCCAAACTTCCCCTCTAACTCACCCAGGCTCGCGAACCTCCCATCTACAAACAGGTCCCTCAACCTCCTAAAAACTACCCTGTGCCAGCCCCGAAACCCGCCATCGATGCTCCCTGGAACAAACCGGTGGTTCCCGCGTATCGGGGACTCCATCGAGCCCCCCACCTCCCCCCTATGCCGTCTCCACTGCCCCCAAATTTTGAGGGTAGCCGCCACCACCGGGCTCGTGGTATACCTCTTTGGAGGGAGCGGCAACGGCGCCGTTACCAGCGCCTCCAGGCTCGTGTCCATGCACTACGCCGCCTCCATCCTCTTCCATGCTGCCCCTTCCCCGCCCATTGCATACTTATGCACCATCGCTGCGTTGGCAGCCCAATAGTACCCACAGAGGTTGGGCAGCGCCAGCCCCCCCCCCCCCCCCCCCATCCCTGCTCCGCTCCAAAAACACCCTTCTCACCCTCGGAGTCCCATGCGCCCATACAAATCCCGTGACATTCCTGTTAACCCTCCTAAAAAAGGCCTTCGGGATAAGGATGGGAAGGCACTGGAACAGGAACAAAAACCTCGGGAGCACCGTCATCTTGACGGACTGCACCCTCCCCGCCAGTGACAGCGGTAACATGTCCCACCTTTTAAACTCCTCCTCCATTTGCTCCACCAACCTTGTGAGGTTGAGCTTTTGCAGGGCCCCCCAGCTCCTAGCCACCTGGACCCCCAGGTACCTAAAGCTCCTCCCTGCCTGCTTCAGTGGGAGCCTACCAATCCCCTCCTCCTGATCCCCCGGGTGCACAACGAACAGCTCGCTCTTACCCAGGTTGAGCTTATACCCAGAAAAGCCCCCAAATTCGCTGAGAATCCTCATTCACCTCCGGCATTCCCCCCACCGGGTCCGCCACATACAGCAGCAGGTCGTCCGCATAAAGCGACACTCGATGCTCCTCCCCACCCCGCACCAGGCCCCTCCAGTTCCCCGACTCCCTCAACGCCATGGCCAGGGGCTCAATTGCCAACGCAAAGAGCAAGGGGGACAGGGGGCACCCCTGTCTCGTCCCCCGATGCAGTCGAAAGTACTCCGACCTCCTCCTATTCGTGGCTACACTCGCCATCGGGGCCTCGTACAGCAGCCTCACCCAGCGGACAAACCCCTCCCCAAACCCAAACCTTTCCAACACCTCCCACAGATACCCCCACTCAACCCTATCAAAGGCCTTCTCCGCGTCTAATGCCACCGCTATCTCCGCCTCCCCTTCCACAGCCGGCATCATAATGACATTCAGAAGCCTTCGTATGTTGGTATTCAACTGCCTTCCCTTTACAAGCCCCGTCTGGTCCTCGTGAATGACCCCCGGCACACAATCCTCTATCCTTGTGGCTAAGATCTTCGCAAACAGCTTGGCGTCTACATTTAGCAGCGAGATCGGCCTATATGACCCACACTGCAGGGGGTCCTTGTCCTGCTTAAGGATCAAGGAAATCAGCGCCCGTGACATAGTTGGGGGCAAAGCCCCCCCCCCTCCCTTGCCTCGTTAAAGTCCGAAACCAACAGGGGGGCCAACAGGTCCGCATACATTTTATATAATTCGGCCGGAAACCCATCCGGCCCCGGCGCCTTCCCCGACTGCATGCTTCCCTATCCCTTTGACCACCTCCTCCAGCTCAATCGGTGCCCCCAGTCCCTCCACCTGCCCCGCCTCCACCTTCAGAAATCGCAGCTTGTCCAAGAAGCGCCCTATCCCCCCCCCCCCCCCCCCCCCCCCTCCACCGGGGGTTCAGACCGGTACAGTTCCCCATAAAAGTCCCTAAAGACCCCATTAACGTCTACCCCCCTCTACACCACCTTCCCGACTCTATCTGCCACTCCCCCAATCTCCCTGGCCGCGTCTCGCTTTCGGAGCTGGTGTGCCAGCATCCTACTCGCCTTCTCCCCGTGCTCATACACCGCCCCCTGTGCTTTCCTCCACTGAGCCTCCGCCTTTCTGGTGGTCAGTAGGTCGAATCTGGCCTGAAGGCTACGCCGCTCCCCCAGCAATCCCTCCTCCGGAGCCTCCGCATATCTCCTGTCCACTCTCACCATCTCCCCCACCAATCTCTCCCTCTCTCTCTGCTCTCCCCTCTCCCTATGGGCTCGGATGGAAATCAACTCCCCTCTAATCACTGCCTTCAACGCCTCCCAGACCGTCCCCTCTCGGACCTCCCCGTTATCGTTGGCCTCAAGGTATCTCTCAATACACCCCCGGACCCTCTCGGCCACCTCCTCGTCTGCCAGCAGCCCCACCTCCAAGCGCCAGAGCGGACGTTGGTCCCTCTCCTCCCCCAGCCCGAGGTCCACCCAGTGCAGGGTATGATCCGAAATGGCAATGGCGGAGTATTCCACATCCTCCACCCTTGAAACCAGCCCCCTGCTCAGATCAAAAAAATCGATCTTAGAATAGGCCTTATGCACGTGGGAGAAAAATGAGTACTCCCTGGCCCTTGGCCTCGCAAACCTCCAGGGATCCACCCCTCCCATCTGATCCATAAACCCCCTCAACACCTTAGCCGCCGCTGGCCTCCTACCCATCCGGGACCTGGATCGATCCAATGGGGGATCCAGCACCATGTTGAAGTCCCCCCCCCCCCCCCCCCCCCCCCCATGATCAGGCCCCCCCGCCTCCAGATCCAGAATGCAGCCCAACATGCGCCGCATAAACCCCGCATCGTCCCAGTTTGGGGCGTAAACATTCACCATCACCACCCGCTCCCCCTGCAGCTTACCCCTCACCATCACATACCTCCCGCCACTGTCAGCCACCACATTTGATGCCTCAAACGACACCCTCTTTCCCACCAGGATCGCCACCCCCCGATTCTTCTCATCCAGCCCTGAATGAAATACTTGGCCCCACCCATCCCTTCCTCAGTCGAACCTGGATCGCCACCTTCAGGTGCGTCTCTTGGAGCATGGCCACATCCGCCTTCAGCCCCTTCAAGTGCGTAAACACCCGGGCCTACTTGACCGGCCCGTTCAGCCCCCTCACATTCCAAGTTATCACCCGGATCCGAAGGCTCCCTGCCCCCCTCCCCTGCTGACTAGCCATAACCCATCCCCTGCCCGCCACTAGCCAGCGCCCCCCGCTCGGCCTGGTCCCCACGTCGGCAACTCCCCCCCCCCCCCCCCCACCCCCCACCAGCACCCCCTGCATTCTCCACCTCCTTCCTGGCCATTCCAGCAGCAACCCGGTCCCCCCCCCAGGCTAGGACCCCTCCTAGCCGCGCCCCCCCCCCCCTCCATAGCACTCCCGTGAGCCAGCTGACTTCTGCTGACCCCGGCGACTCCTGCCACACCTCCGACCCCTCCCCACGTGGGGCTACTCCTCCTCCCCCAGACCCATCAGCAGGCCCCCCCCCCCCCCCCCCGCTCTTGCGTGGGAAAATAAAAACCAGCAAAGGACCGCGCTTCTCAGCCCCAACCCTGCCCCCATCCCCCGCAACGCAGGAAACCAGAGGAAAGCCCGCGCTTTCGCCCTGCCCAACCTCGCCTCCTCTAGGGCCACTCCCATTGCCGGTCCCCACCACCAGCTCCCCGTACTCCCATTTTACCTCCCTGCCGAACCCGTCCACCAGACCCATACATAAAGACATCGACCCACCCACCCTAAAGCCAACACACATCCTGCATGAAACAGAGAACTCCCCTGATGAACCATCAATTGAACGCGAAACGAGTTGCTGTACAAAAGTTAGGCTTTAATAAGCTAGATGTTAGCCCTGCGGTCGACTACAGTAAATGGACGACCGCCGGGCGTACTGGGTATTTATACCTCGCCCTGGAGGCGGGGTTAACTCAGCCTCTCGACCAATCGGGGAGCCGTCACATGACTGGTCTCAACCAATCGGTCGAGAGGCACATGACCAACCAGGGCCAATGGTAAGCCAATGTTCTGCACCAATGGCAGGCAGCTATGTTAATCATACCACCACACCCCCCTCCAAAAAAAATAGACAGTTACATTTACATACAAAACCTCCATCCCTGACCCTCAGTTTGAGTTCAATTTCTCGGCCTGCACAAAGGCCCACGCCTCCTCCGGGGACTCAAAATAATGGTGACGGTCCTTGTAGGTGACCCACAGATGCGCCGGTTGCAACATGCCAAACTTCACACTCTGTGGAGCACCGCCTTCGTCCGGTTGTACTAGAAACTATATGGAGAGATTTGTATCACGCTGCGGTTGGGGGAATGAGTAGAGTTCCGATCTCCGTTGCTCGGAAAGTTGGCCGGAAATCTCCCCCCCCCCCCCCCCCAGCCAGTGGGATATTCTGGTCCGACTGTAGTCAATGGACTTTTGAATGGCTCGCCGCATCCACTAGGGCAGGAAAGTCCTGGCCGATGGAGTGAAGCGGCACAACTGTTCATGCCCGGTGTTGGTGATGGCCAACGCAGCCGTGATAAGATGGCCTCCCTAACCTACATTTCCTTGGGGCCCCTCTCAAAGAACAGCCATTTGAGCAAGACTACGGAACCCAGGCAGGCCCTGTGCAGCAGTATTCCAGCTGCTTAGGACAGAGCGGCACCGAGAACAACAATAACTTGAAAGTCACTCATCTCTCTGTAAATTATCCGAGTGGCAACATTTAATATTCAAGCAGAGGTGTGTCAAAATTGAAGCAAGATAATTGGTTTAAAAAAAGCATGTGAAAGCCATGCATAATTAAAATGTAAATTGCGCCTGAAAAGAGCATTAGATTTAAAATTCAATTAATTCATGTTGCAATGACATTTTAAAAATCTGATATTGAGATAATGTTAGGTTAACTCAGGGGTGGGCAAACTTTTCCGTGCAAGGGCCACATTCAGAAATTCACAATTTTAAAGGGCCGCATAGTATATTAATTAATAGTCCCGGTTGTAACCAATTAGCGTGCGGCATATACCTCAGCGCTTCCCCCGGCGGCATCCTGCCTTTAGCCCTCTTTTTCTCTACTTTTCAAAAATGGCACTTCACCCGGTTATGATTCTGGGCGCCTCATATAGAACATAGAACAGTACAGCACAGAACAGGCCCTTCGGCCCTCGATGTTGTGCCGAGCAATGATCACCCTATTCAAGTCAACATATCCACCCTATACCAGTAACCCAACAGCCCCCCCCCCCCCCCCCCCATTAACCTTATTAAAAAATAAAAACATTTAAAAAAACATTTTTTTAAATGACTTGATCTTGGTGGGCCGCATAAAGACCTTTGGTGGGCCGCATGCGGCCCGCGGGCCGTAGTTTGCCCACCCCTGGGTTAACTGGTGGAAAATTTCATAATTGAACCGATTCATTGGGTAAATTTTAACTGTGCAAAAGCCTGAGATTTCCATTGGTAAAGGACACTGGAGGGGAAATCTTAATTCCCGCCGGAAACGGGCAGCTCCGGGAGGCAGTTAAAACGGAGCAGGAGGCTCACCCGCTGACCTCCTGACCTCCGGGCCCGACCCCACCAACTGCAGTTTTAAACGGAAGGCGCCATGCAGACCCTTCAAAGTCGATAAGGTCCTTCAAGCCAGCTCCAGCATTCAATAAGAAACTGATCCTCTCTGCGGAATTCTCCGTCAGGATCCTCCGGACCGCCGGCAGCTCAACCTTGCCCACAGGTTTCCCGACACCGTGGGGCGGCCGCAATGGGAAACCTCATTGGCCGGCTGCGGGAACAGAGAACCCTTCTGCCAGCAGGGGCACGCTGCGCAGAAAAACACAGCGGGGAGACTGGAGATTCCCGCCCTGTGTCTCAACCCCACTTTTCGTGCCCTAAACCCCAATACACTGTATAAAAAATGTAGAATGCATTGGGATACTTAAGAACCTGTATAATGTTTGAAATGATACTTGACAATTGTACATCTCAAGTGCTAAGTGTAATTTTACCCAGATGTAAATTTTAAACTTCAAAAACCTAACAATCTCAGTCTTCAACGTACTCAAGCACCGAGCATCCATTGATCATGGGGTAGAGAATCTCCAAAGATTCACAAACCTCCAAGTGAAGACATTTCTCCTCATCTCAGTCCAGTTGACCCATTTCCCTGAGACGATGAGGCCCTAATTCTCAGGAGTGAGTGTTCCTTCTCCATCAGACCAGAGCTGACCACAACAGGCCAATCACTGGGAGAAGGGGCCACTCAAAATACGTACCTTCCTCTCCTTTCATAAAAGGAGGAGCCTGTCTGCAAACACAGTCCTTCCTTTACAAAGGACTGACTTTCCTGGGATTCCAGCCCACTATTGCCACATTTACCTTGGCCTCTGAGCCATTAAATCTTCCGCTGCTTCCTACCAAAACCCTGGTGTTTGGGCAGGGGGTCAGCCAGAGTGTTAACCAGGCCCTGCCAATCCTACCTTCCAGCCAGAAAATTCTAATTACCCCCACTGAGTTTAAAAGGCAATTGCACAAGGAAATGTGAATGTCTGCTTTAACTGCAATCAGTTTTCGATAAAATTCCTGCGGTGGAATTTAACCCAGGCGGCAGGCTTGCCGAGTGGCAGGACAGCCTTTGGAGGTCGCTGGCCGAGCCAGCTTTATTACCCGGCCCTAATTCGCCTCTTGAGCAGGTGGTGGTGGTGTCCATGTGGCATGTGAACACCCCCAGTGCTGCTGGGGAGGGAGTTCCAAGGTTTTGGCCCAGCTACAGTGAGGAAAGGCGATATAAATGAGAGTGATGCTTTGCCCCCATTGCAAACGGCAATTGAGTGGCAGTGAGATATTTAGGGCAGGCTGTTCCCTGTGCTGTTCCCATTGCGTAGGATGCATAGCGGGAGAGGCCCAAAGGAGGCTTCGCACTGGGCACCAAGCAGATAGCGAGTCACCTGACATGCTACACCTGGCGTGATCCAGATAACAACATTTAAATGAGTCATTCGGCTCATCTAAGCGTGTGCGGCTTCAATTGGGCACGGATTCATACTGGTCTCCAAAAAGGGAGACCAGGCATGGCGGCCACACCGGGGGGGGGGGGGGGGGGGGGCTCAGAGGCCATTGAAGCTCCCCGGGTGGTCAGGGACGGGGCAGTGCCCCGGCACTGCAAACCTGACAGTGCCAAGGTGGCATTTCCAGGGTTATAGTGTCTCAGGTTGGCACTGCCAAGGGGTGGGGCCTGGGAGGGGCCATGCCCATGAAAGGTGTGGTGGGGGGGGGGTATGAAGGGTGGGGGGATGAAAGGGGTGTGTGAAGGGCATCATGACAGGTTGGGGGTTAAGGGGGGGACTGGAAGGGGAGGCCCTAAAGGTGGTAGTGGTGCTTAGTGACCCCATGGCGAGGTATGCTCACTTGGGGGTTGGGTCGATGCCCCAATGCCCACAGGGATGTTTGTGGGGCAGGCTCACCCTCAAGCCTGGGTGGTGGTGGGGTGGTCTCATGTTAACTTTGAGTGATGGGGGATAGGTTGCCCCTCGGGGGCTGAGGGTTGGGGGTGTTGTCCATGTCAGCGGGGGGGGTGGGGGGGGGGGGGTCTCTTTGACCGTGGGTGGAGGATGTGGGAGGCCTTCAACCTCATTTTCAGATTGGGGCACCCTTTCAAAATGGCAGCCCGATCTCTGAGGAGCCAGTATTGCTGCCCAGGTTACTACAGAAAAAAATGGCATTTACCGGTGAGGAACTTCCCAAGTTCCAAACATGTGACGACGGGCAGGATTTGCTGTGCAACACAACGTGTTTTTCGGCAGTGGAGGCAGCCCGTCAGCGGGGTCTTCCGGTCCCTCCACTGTGGACAGTGTGATGATATGATCTGCATACTCGTCTGCCATTGGGCCAGAACGTCGGCTTACCATTGGCCCTGGTCGGTCATGTGCCTCTCGACCGATTGGCCGAGAGGCTGAGTTAACCACGCCTCTATCAACGAGGTATAAATGCTCAGAAGCCTGACGATCGTTCCTTTCCACTGTAGACGATCGCCAGGCTGTGTTCTAGTTAATTAAAGCCTGACATTGGTAAATCACTCGCCTCGCGTGCAATCGATGGTGCATCAATTTAATTAACTACAACTTTGAAGATGGAGTTCCGCATCAAGCCCGAATGCCTCCGCATCAGCCCGCAAACTCCGAACTCTACAGAACTTTTCAAACTCTGGCTGACTTGCCTCGAAGGGTTCCTGGCATCTACAACCACCCCCCCCACCGGGGCACAGAAGCTGCACGTCCTCCACTCCAGCGTGGGTATTGCCGCTTACTCAATAATCGAAGACGAAACAGATTATGACGACGCTATACGGAAGCTAAAAGGACAATTCCTCAAACCGATCAACAGGGTATTCGCTCGACATCTGCTGGCCACCAGAAAGCAGGTCCCCGGTGAGTCTCTAGACCAATACGCCCGGGCCCTCTGTGCCCTGGGGAGAGGTTGCGCCTGTGAAGCGGTGTCCGCTACAGAGCACATGGAGCTACTCGTCAGAGACGCTTACGTGGCTGGGATGCTGTCCCCCGTGATCCGCCAGCGGATGCTGGAAAGAGACGAACTCAGTTTAACGGAGACACTGACTCTCTCCGCCTCCCTGGAGGTCGCAGATCAAAGCGCTCGCACCTATGACCCTGGCCAGGCCGCCTCCTGGCACGCTTCCCACCAGCTACCCACCGCTCCCGGCCTCCCTCAGGCTTGTGCCGCGGGGCTCCCCGATAAATCCGCGGGGCCCCGCTGCTACTTTTGTGGGTACGCTAAGCACCCTCGCTCGCGCTGCCCAGCCCGCTCCGCCCTCTGTAAGAGCTGTGGGAAGAAGGGCCATTACTCCACGGTCTGCCAGGCCAAATCGCTGGCTGCAGCGTTTCTGGAAGCTGCACAGCACTCTCCCCCCCCCTCCCCCAGGCCTCTGCAAACGGCCTGTGTACCTCTCTCTCTCCCCCAGGGCCCCTCCAGCTGCTCCCGACTCGCGCCCCGCCGGCCGACATGCGCACCTCCCCGGCCCCTCCAGGCCTCTGCCTGCCCGCCGCGCACGTTTCTCCCCCCGGGCCCCGGCGCCCGACCGGCTCGCCACTCCGGGCCCCCCTGGTCCCTGCCTGCCCGCAGCGGCCCTGCTTCATAGAACATAGAACAATACAGCGCAGTACAGGCCCTTCGGCCCTCGATGTTGCACCGACATGGAAAAAAAAAACTAAAGGCCATCTAACTACACTATGCCCTTATCATCCATATGCTTATCCAATAAATTTTTAAATGCCCTCAATGTTGGCGAGTTCACTACTGTTGCAGGTAGGGCATTCCACGGCCTCACCACTCTTTGCGTAAAAAACCCACCTCTGACCTCTGTCCTATATCTATTACCCCTCAATTTAAGGCTATGTCCCCTCGTGCTAGCCACCTCCATCCGCGGGAGAAGGCTCTCGCTGTCCACCCTATCTAACCCTCTGATCATTTTGTATGCCTCTATTAAGTCACCTCTTAACCTTCTTCTCTCTAACGAAAACAACCTCAAGTCCATCAGCCTTTCCTCATAAGATTTTCCCTCCATACCAGGCAACATCCTGGTAAATCTCCTCTGCACCCGTTCCAAAGCTTCCACGTCCTTCCTATAATGAGGCGACCAGAACTGTACGCAATACTCCAAATGCGGCCGTACCAGAGTTTGGTACAGCTGCATCATGACCTCATGGCTCCGGAACTCAATCCCTCTACCAATAAAGGCCAACACACCATAGGCCTTCTTCACAACCCTATCAACCTGGGTGGCAACTTTCAGGGATCTATGTACATGGACACCGAGATCCCTCTGCTCATCCACACTACCAAGAATTTTACCATTAGCCAAATATTCCGCATTCCTGTTATTCTTTCCAAAGTGAATCACCTCACACTTCTCCACATTAAACTCCATTTGCCACCTCTCAGCCCAGCTCTGCAGCTTATCTATGTCCCTCTGTAACCTGCAACATCCTTCCGCACTGTCTACAACTCCACCGACTTTAGTGTCGTCTGCAAATTTACTCACCCATCCTTCTGCGCCCTCCTCTAGGTCATTTATAAAAATGACAAACAGCAACGGCCCCAGAACAGATCCTTGTGGTACGCCACTCGTAACTGAACTCCATTCTGAACATTTCCCATCAACTACCACTCTCTGTCTTCTTTCAACTAGCCAATTTCTGATCCACATCTCTAAATCACCCTCAATCCCCAGCCTCCGTATTTTCTGCAATAGCCGACCGTGGGGAACCTTATCAAACGCTTTACTGAAATCCATATACACCACATCAACTGCTCTACCCTCGTCTACCTGTTCAGTCACCTTCTCAAAGAACTCGATAAGGTTTGTGAGGCATGACCTACCCTTCACAAAACCATGCTGACTATCCCTAATCATATTATTCCTATCTAGATGATTATAAATCGTATCTTTTATAATCCTCTCCAAGACTTTACCCACCACAGACGTTAGGCTCACCGGCCTATAGTTACCGGGGTTATCTCTACTCCCCTTCTTGAACAAAGGGACCACATTTGCTATCCTCCAGTCCTCTGGCACTATTCCTGTAGCCAATGATGACCTAAAAATCAAAGCCAAAGGCTCAGCAATCTCTTCCCTGGCTTCCCAGAGAATCCTAGGATAAATCCCATCCGGCCCCGGGGACTTATCTATTTTCACCTTGTCCAGAATTGCCAACACTTCTTCCCTACGCACCTCAATGCCATCTATTCTAATAGCCTGGGTCTCAGCATTCTCCTCCACAATATTATCTTTTTCTTGAGTGAATACTGACGAAAAGTATTCATTTAGTATCTCGCTTATCTCCTCAGCCTCCACACACAACTTCCCACCACTGTCCTTGACTGGCCCTACTCTTACCCTAGTCATTCTTTTATTCCTGACATACCTATAGAAAGCTTTTGGGTTTTCCTTGATCCTACCTGCCAAAGACTTCTCATGTCCCCTCCTTGCTCGTCTCAGCTCTCTCTTTAGATCCTTCCTCGCTTCCTTGTAACTATCAAGCGCCCCAACTGAAACTTCACGCCTCATCTTCACATAGGCCTCCTTCTTCCTCTTAACAAGAGATTCCACTTCTTTGGTAAACCACGGTTCCCTCGCTCGACCCCTTCCTCCCTGCCTGATTGGTACGTACTTATCAAGAACATGCAATAGCTGTTCCTTGAACAAGCTCCACATATCCAGTGTGCCCAACCCTTGCAGCCTACTTCTCCAACCAACACATCCTAAGTCATGTCTAATGGCATCATAATTGCCCTTCCCCCAGCTATAACTCTTGCCCTGCGGGGTATACTTATCCCTTTCCATCACTATCGTAAAGGTCACCGAATTGTGGTCACTGTTTCCAAAGTGCTCACCTACCTCCAGATCTAACACCTGGCCTGGTTCATTACCCAAAACCAAATCCAAAGTGGCCTCACCTCTTGTTGGCCTGTCAACATATTGTGTCAGAAAACCCTCCTGCACACATTGTACAAAGAACGACCCATCCAATGTACTCGAACTATATCTTTTCCAGTCAATATTAGGAAAGTTAAAGTCTCCCATAACAACTACCCTGTTACTTTCGCTCTTTTCCAGAATCATCTTCGCCATCCTTTCCTCTACATCTCTAGAACTATTAGGTGGCCTATAGAAAACTCCCAACAGGGTGACCTCTCCTTTCCTGTTTCTAACCTCAGCCCATACTACCTCGGAAGAAGAGTCCCCATCTTGCATCCTTTCTACCACCGTAATACTGTCCTTGACTAGCAGCGCCACACCTCCCCCTCTTTTGCCCCCTTCTCTGACCTTACTAAAGCACCTAAACCCCGGAACCTGCAACAACCATTCCTGTCCCTGCTCTATCCATGTCTCTGAAATGGCCACAACATCGAAGTCCCAGGTACCAACCCATGCTGCCAGTTCCCCTACCTTATTTCGTATACTCCTGGCATTGAAATAGACACACTTCAAACCACAGACCTGAACACTGCCGCCCTCCTGCGAAGTCAAAACTGTGCTCCTGACCTCTCTACTCTCAATCTCTCGCACCCCAAAACTACAATCCAGGTTCCCATGCCCCTGCTGAATTAGTTTAAACCCCCCCAAAGAGTACTAACAAATCTCCCCCCCAGGATATTGGTGCCCCTCAGGTTCAGATGTAGACCATCCTGTCTATAGAGGTCCCACCTTCCCCAGAAAGAGCCCCAGTTATCCAGAAATCTGAATCCCTCCCGCCTGCACCATCCCTGTAGCCACGTGTTTAATTGCTCTCTCTCCCTATTCCTCATCTCACTATCACGTGGCACGGGCAACAACCCAGAGATAACAACTCTGTTTGTTCTCGCTCTGAGCTTCCATCCTAGCTCCCTAAAGGCCTGCCTGACATCATTGTCCCCTTTCCTACCTATGTCGTTAGTGCCAATGTGGACTACGACTTGGGGCTGCTCCCCCTCCCCCTTAAGGACCCGGAAAACACGATCCGAGACATCACGTACCCTTGCACCTGGGAGGCAACATACCAAACGTGAGTCTCTCTCGCTCCCACAAAATCTCCTATCTGTGCCCCTGACTATTGAGTCCCCAATTACTAATGTTCTACTCCTTTCCCCCCTTCCCTTCTGAGCAACAGGGACAGACTCCGTGCCAGAGGCCCGTACCCCATGGCTTACCCCTGGTAAGTCGTCCCCCCCACAAGTATCCAAAACGGTATACTTGTTACTCAGGGGAACGACCGCAGGGGGTCCCTGCACTGACTGCTTCTTCCCAGTCCCTCTTACAGTTACCCATCTATCTCCAGTCTTTGGTGTAACTACTTCCCTGAAGCTCCTATCTATGACCCCCTCTGCCTCCCGAATGATCCGAAGTTCATCCAGCTCAAGCTCCAGGTCCCTAACACGGTTTTTGAGGAGCTGGAGTTGGGTGCACTTCCCACAGATGAAATCAGCAGGGACACTGACGGCTTCCCTCACCTCAAACATTCTGCAGGAGGAGCATTGTACTGCCTTCCCTGACATCCCCTCTAGATTAAAAAAAAACAAGAAAAAGAAAAAGAAAGGAAGAGCTTACCTGATATTACCTCAAACCCTGATCCCGCTGAAAGGTAAGCAAATTTAAAGGCACTCACTCACCTTCACGACAGGCCCCTGCTCCCGCTTCCCAACCACCGTGGGGTGGGGGGGTTGGTTAGAGGAGGAGGTAGGGTGGGAAACACTCACAAAGTGTTTCGGGTTTAACTGTCACTTGCCAACAGCCCCTCCACAAACCACCTTCAACTTATGCTGACCGCACTGCACGTATGCAAATTTCCCCAGAACAGCTGATCAGTAGCTCTGCTCTGCTGCCCTCTGCTGTTTGCTTGCCTTTACTCAAACTCCTTGGGTCTTCTTCGCAGGTTCACCTTCAACTTAGGCTGACCGCACTGCACGTATGCAAATTTCCCCAGAACAGCTGATCAGTAGCTCTGCTCTGCTGCCCTCTGCTGGTTGCTTGCCTTTACTCAAACTCCTTGGGTCTTCTTCGCAGGTTCACCTTCAACTTAGGCTGACCGCACTGCACGTATGCAAATTTCCCTAGAACAGCTGATCAGTAGCTCTGCTCTGCTGCCCTCTGCTGGTTGCTTGCCTTTACTCAAACTCCTTGGGTCTTCTTCGCAGGTTCACCTTCAACTTAGGCTGACCGCACTGCACGTATGCAAATTTCCCCAGAACAGCTGATCAGTAGCTCTGCTCTGCTGCCCTCTGCTGTTTGCTTGCCTTTACTCAAACTCCTTGGGTCTTCTTCGCAGGTTCACCTTCAACTTAGGCTGACCGCACTGCACGTATGCAAATTTCCCCAGAACAGCTGATCAGTAGCTCTGCTCTGCTGCCCTCTGCTGGTTGCTTGCCTTTACTCAAACTCCTTGGGTCTTCTTCGCAGGTTCACCTTCAACTTAGGCTGACCGCACTGCACGTATGCAAATTTCCCTAGAACAGCTGATCAGTAGCTCTGCTCTGCTGCCCTCTGCTGGTTGCTTGCCTTTACTCAAACTCCTTGGGTCTTCTTCGCAGGTTCACCTTCAACTTAGGCTGACCGCACTGCACGTATGCAAATTTCCCCAGAACAGCTGATCAGTAGCTCTGCTCTGCTGCCCTCTGCTGGTTGCTTGCCTTTACTCAAACTCCTTGGGTCTTCTTCGCAGGTTCACCTTCAACTTAGGCTGACCGCACTGCACGTATGCAAATTTCCCCAGAACAGCTGATCAGTAGCTCTGCTCTGCTGCCCTCTGCTGGTTGCTTGCCTTTACTCAAACTCCTTGGGTCTTCTTCGCAGGTTCACCTTCAACTTAGGCTGACCGCACTGCACGTATGCAAATTTCCCCAGAACAGCTGATCAGTAGCTCTGCTCTGCTGCCCTCTGCTGGTTGCTTGCCTTTACTCAAACTCCTTGGGTCTTCTTCGCAGGTTCACCTTCAACTTAGGCTGACCGCACTGCACGTATGCAAATTTCCCCAGAACAGCTGATCAGTAGCTCTGCTCTGCTGCCCTCTGCTGGTTGCTTGCCTTTACTCAAACTCCTTGGGTCTTCTTCGCAGGTTCACCTTCAACTTAGGCTGACCGCACTGCACGTATGCAAATTTCCCCAGAACAGCTGATCAGTAGCTCTGCTCTGCTGCCCTCTGCTGGTTGCTTGCCTTTACTCAAACTCCTTGGGTCTTCTTCGCAGGTTCACCTTCAACTTAGGCTGACCGCACTGCACGTATGCAAATTTCCCCAGAACAGCTGATCAGTAGCTCTGCTCTGCTGCCCTCTGCTGGTTGCTTGCCTTTACTCAAACTCCTTGGGTCTTCTTCGCAGGTTCACCTTCAACTTAGGCTGACCGCACTGCACGTATGCAAATTTCCCCAGAACAGCTGATCAGTAGCTCTGCTCTGCTGCCCTCTGCTGGTTGCTTGCCTTTACTCAAACTCCTTGGGTCTTCTTCGCAGGTTCACCTTCAACTTAGGCTGACCGCACTGCACGTATGCAAATTTCCCCAGAACAGCTGATCAGTAGCTCTGCTCTGCTGCCCTCTGCTGGTTGCTTGCCTTTACTCAAACTCCTTGGGTCTTCTTCGCAGGTTCACCTTCAACTTAGGCTGACCGCACTGCACGTATGCAAATTTCCCCAGAACAGCTGATCAGTAGCTCTGCTCTGCTGCCCTCTGCTGGTTCTAGTCGCTCTGCTTCCCCCACCCCCGGGCCCCGGCGCCCGACCGGCTCGCCTCTCCGGGCCCCCCGGTCCCTGCCTGCCCGCAGCGCGACTCGGCTCCCCCCCGCCCCCGGCCCCCCGCACCCGGCCCGCGCGCCTTACCTCCGCCCACAGCTGATGTACCTAGCCGGCGTCCTGGAGCCGGCTTCCGCATCCCCACAGCTGATGCACCTAGCCGGCGTCCTGGAGCCGGCTTCCGCATCCCCACAGCTGATGCACCTACCCGGCGTCCTGGAGCCGGCTTCCGCATCCCCACAGCTGATGCACCTACCCGGCGTCCTGGAGCCGGCTTGTGCATCCTCCTGGCACGCTTCCCACCAGCTACCCACCGCTCCCGGCCTCCCTCAGGCTTGTGCCGCGGGGCTCCCCGATAAATCCGCGGGGCCCCGCTGCTACTTTTGTGGGTACGCTAAGCACCCTCGCTCGCGCTGCCCAGCCCGCTCCGCCCTCTGTAAGAGCTGTGGGAAGAAGGGCCATTACTCCACGGTCTGCCAGGCCAAATCGCTGGCTGCAGCGCTTCTGGAAGCTGCACAGCACTCTCCCCCCCCCTCCCCCAGGCCTCTGCAAACGGCCTGTGTACCTCTCTCTCTCCCCCAGGGCCCCTCCAGCTGCTCCCGACTCGCGCCCCGCCGGCCGACATGCGCACCTCCCCGGCCCCTCCAGGCCTCTGCCTGCCCGCCGCGCACGTTTCTCCCCCCGGGCCCCGGCGCCCGACCGGCTCGCCACTCCGGGCCCCCCTGGTCCCTGCCTGCCCGCAGCGGCCCTGCTTCCCTCGCTCCCGGACCCCGGCTCCCCCCACCCCCGGGCCCCGGCGCCCGACCGGCTCGCCTCTCCGGGCCCCCCGGTCCCTGCCTGCCCGCAGCGCGACTCGGCTCCCCCCCGCCCCCGGCCCCCCGCACCCGGCCCGCGCGCCTTACCTCCGCCCACAGCTGATGTACCTAGCCGGCGTCCTGGAGCCGGCTTCCGCATCCCCACAGCTGATGCACCTAGCCGGCGTCCTGGAGCCGGCTTCCGCATCCCCGCAGCTGATGCACCTAGCCGGCGTCCTGGAGCCGGCTTCCGCATCCCCACAGCTGATGCACCTAGCCGGCGTCCTGGAGCCGGCTTCCGCATCCCCACAGCTGATGCACCTACCCGGCGTCCTGGAGCCGGCTTGTGCATCCCCGCAGCTGATGCCGGTCACTCACCTCTTGGAGCCGGCCTGCGCGCCTCTCCGCTCACAGCGCCGGGAACGCTAGCTCCGCCTCCAGCGGCCACGAGGGCTTCCTGGGCGCCGCCATCTTGGGGTGCCGACCCCACGTGCGGGTCCTGGGCGCCGTCATCTTGGGGCCCCTACCCCACGTGCGGGTCCTGGGCGCCGACATCTTGGGGAACAGACCTCACCTGGGGATCCTGGCCACCGGCTTCCACATCTGCCACGCAAGGTCCCTCCAGCATGGAATCGGACAGCGACGACGGAGTTTCTCCACGGCTCGCGGCCGTTCAACTCGACCAGTCTCATCCACGCACGCTCGCCAAAACGACTACGCTGATCCACCTCAACGGCCACAAGACGGACTGCCTGCTGGACTCCGGGAGCACGGAAAGCTTCGTTCACCCTGACACGGTAAGACGCTGCGCGCTCCCTGTCCATCCCGTAACACGCAAAATCGGTTTAGCCTCAGGTTCGCACTCCGTCCACATCACCGGGTGCTGCATCGCGGACCTCACGGTCCAAGGGAAGGTTTTTAAAAATTATAAATTCCTTGTCCTCCCTGACCTTTGCGCACCGGCACTCCTCGGACTGGACTTCCAGTGCAACCTGCAGAGCTTGACTTTTCAATTCGGCGGCCCTATACCCCCCCTCACTGTCTGCAGCCTCGCGTCCCTCAAAGTGGACCCTCCCTCCCTGTTTGCTAACCTCACCCCCGATTGCAAACCCGTCGCCACACGGAGCAGACGGTACAGCGCCCAGGACCGATCCTTCATCAGGTCCGAGGTCCAGAGGTTGCTGACGGAAGGGGTCATCGAGGCCAGCAACAGTCCCTGGCGAGCCCAAGTGCTGGTGGTCCGGACGGGGGAGAAAAACCGGATGGTCATCGATTATAGCCAAACCATCAATCGGTTTACGCAACTGGACGCGTATCCTCTCCCCCGTATCTCTACAATGGTAAACGAGATCGCGACATACAAGGTCTTCTCCACTGTGGACCTTAAGTCCGCTTACCACCAGCTCCCCATCCGCGCGAGTGACCGCAAATACACCGCGTTCGAGGCTGACGGGCGCCTCTACCACTTCCTTAGGGTTCCATTCGGTGTCACGAATGGGGTCTCGGTCTTCCAACGGGAGATGGACCGAATGGTCGACAAGTACGGATTACAGGCTACCTTCCCGTACCTTGATAATGTCACCATCTGCGGCCACGACCAGCAGGACCATGACGCCAACCTCCAGAAATTCCTCCAAACCGCAAAACTCCTTAACCTCACGTACAATAAGGATAAATACGTGTTTAGCACCGACCGCCTAGCCATCCTCGGCAACGTAGTGCGTAACGGAGTGATAGGCCCCGACCCCGAACGCATGCGCCCCCTGATGGAACTCCCTCTCCCCAATACCCCCAAATCCCTCAGACGCTGCCTAGGGTTTTTCGCATACTACGCCCAATGGGTTCCCAACTACGCGGACAAGGCCCGTCCCCTCATGCAAACCACGACCTTCCCGCCGTCGACGGAGGCCTGCCAGGCCTTTAGCCGCATCAAAGCGGACATCGCAAAGGCCACGATGCGTGCCATTGACGAGGCCCTCCCCTTCCAGGTCGAGAGCGACGCTTCAGAAGTAGCTCTGGCGGCCACCCTGAACCAAGCGGGCAGACCCGTGGCCTTCTTCTCCAGAACTCTCCAGGCTTCCGAACTCCGCCACCCATCTGTGGAAAAGGAAGCCCAGGCCATAGTCGAAGCCGTGCGACATTGGAGGCACTATTTGGCCGGCAGGAGGTTTACCCTCCTCACAGACCAACGGTCAGTAGCCTTCATGTTTGATAATGCACAAAGGGGCAAGATCAAAAATGACAAGATTTTACGGTGGCGGATCGAGTTGTCCACGTACAACTATGATATCTTGTATCGTCCTGGGAAGCTTAACGAGCCTCCTGATGCCCTGTCCCGCGGTACCTGCGCCAGCACGCAGATAGACCGCCTCCGCTCCCTCCACGCAGACCTCTGCCATCCAGGGGTGACCCGCCTACACCACTTCATTAAGGCCCGCAACCTGCCCTACTCCATCGAGGAAGTCAGGTCAGTAACCCGTGACTGCCACATCTGCGCCGAGTGCAAACCGCACTTCTACCGCCCCGAGCGCGCACACCTGATCAAAGCATCCCGCCCCTTCGAACGTCTTAGCATTGACTTCAAGGGGCCCCTTCCCTCTAACAACCGCAACATTTACTTCCTGGCGGTTATCGACGAACACTCCCGCTTCCCCTTCGCCATTCCCTGTCCCGACATGACCACATCGACCGTCATTAAGGCCCTACTCTCCATCTTCTCACTGTTCGGCTACCCCGCGTACATTCACAGCGATCGGGGGTCCTCATTTATGAGCGACGAGCTGCGTCAATTCCTGCTCGACAGGGGCATCGCCTCTAGCAGGACGACCAGCTATAACCCCCGGGGTAACGGACAGGTCGAGCGGGAGAATGGTACCATCTGGAAGACCATACTACTAGCCCTCCGGTCTAGAAATCTCCCTATTTCCCGATGGCAAGAGGTGCTCCCCGATGCACTGCACTCTATCCGCTCACTCCTCTGTACTGCAACTAATCAGACGCCTCATGAGCGTCTTCTTGTTTTCCCCAGGAAGTCGTCCTCCGGATCCCCTCTCCCGACGTGGCTGGTCACCCCCGGACCCATCTTGCTCCGGAAGCATGTGCGGGTGCACAAGTCCGATCCGTTGGTGGAGCATGTCCAGTTACTCCACGCTAACCCGCAGTACGCGTATGTGGAATACCCCGACGGTCGGCAGGACACGGTCTCCCTCCAGGACCTGGCACCCGCCGGCGTGCAGCCCCCCCCCACCACAGATCCCCCTCCCCTTTTTCACCCCAGCACCCCACTCAGCTTCCCCATCCCTCATCCATGGCGTCCCCGCGGCCAGCTCAGGTGACGGAGACTACTCGAGGTCTATCGCTCCCGGACTCCAGGACATCAGCAGGACCATCAGCCGATCCGACGACACCTCCTCCACTTCGGCGCTCGGCCAGGACGTCAAGGACCACCAAGCGACTGATCGAATCCATCTAGAGTTCTACGGTCCCATGGACTTCCTTTTGTAAATATTGTTATGTCTGGGCCAGTGGCAAGCCCCCAAATTCGACAAGGGTACGGAGAGAAAATTATTCTCCCGACGGCTACTCATATCATCAGTTCTCCCCCCCCCCCCCCCCGGGTCTCGTTCACCCCCCCCCCCCCCCCCCCCCCGCCTTCCTTCTCCGTAAGGGGTGAATGTGATGATATGATCTGCATACTCGTCTGCCATTGGGCCAGAACGTCGGCTTACCATTGGCCCTGGTCGGTCATGTGCCTCTCGACCGATTGGCCGAGAGGCTGAGTTAACCACACCTCTATCAACGAGGTATAAATGCTCAGAAGCCTGACGATCGTTCCTTTCCACTGTAGACGATCGCCAGGCTGTGTTCTAGTTAATTAAAGCCTGACATTGGTAAATCACTCGCCTCGCGTGCAATCGATGGTGCATCAGACAGGATTTCCCATTAAATGCATCCCTGATCGCCAGGAAACCCGAGGCGGAGAGCACCGTCCGTGAGACCGGAGGATCCCGCCGGCAAGAACAGCCGGTAAATTCCGGTCGAAGTGTGGGTGAATACCGGTCTGGATTTCACCAAAAAGGCCAACGCAAATCATCCCACCAAACTCACCCAAAATGACACTTAGTCTTTTTTTGGGAGATTTGCGCCCTTAAGTAGCACATTGTGGGCTGGGGGAGGGGGGGGGGGGGGTGGAGTCAGAATGCCAGCCAATCAGAGGCCGGCAGCTCCTTATTGCACCCTGTGGGGGAGGGGGATGGTTGTCGCTGCTGGCAATATACTCACCAGATCGCCAGGATCAGCAAACAAACCAGGCCAGAGGTGAGTGAGGGCAAAATGGGGGTCATGTGGACGGAAGGGCGACACAGGATAAGGTAGTGCAGGAGTTCAGAATAGAGAGTCGGGGAGAGGGAGAGAGAGGTTCTTAGCCGCCCCCTCCCTTCCCAATGCCAGATCCCTGGATCCGGAAGCCTCAAAGTAAACTTGACAGGGTTTGCTTTTTGGGCTCCTCACGTGGTGACTGCCCCACCTGTTGCTGTTTAAACACCAATGGAAATGAGATGAGGCTCTTAAGGCCTCAATTGACATGAGGGTAGAAAGGCAGAGGCAGGATGGTGGCAGTGTCAGATTGAACCCTGCCCCATCTCCAAACACACATTGGAGAGGACATTAAATTCTGCCCCTACAGGCTGAATCCAAAGGTTCACCTCCTCCATCACTGATGTTCTGTAGTTAAATCTATACTGTCTAAAGGATGTAGTTTAGCAACCCACCAAGACATCTTTGACGACACCCCCCACATCTGCAAGGTTTAAGGGTTGAAATCCTTGCCCTGGGTAACTGTCCGTGTGGAGTTTGCACATTCTCCCCATGTCTGCATGAGTTTCACACCCACAACCCAAAGATGCGCTGGTTAGGTGGATTGGCCACGCCAAATTGCCCCTTAATTGGAAAAGAAAAAAATAATTGGCAAATTAAATTTATAGAAAAAAAAAGGCTGTCCCAAAATATGTATTCTAAATGGCACAGTTGCCTTTCTTCTATTTCATAGCTTTCAGATACCATTCTTTTTGCATATGTGTGAGTTATGTCTTAACTGAGATATAATTTTAGAAGTGTCACAAGGAAAGGTTTCAAGTGAAATAACTAACTACATTGGGAACATCAAAAAGGATCGCAAAACATGACAATCACCGAACTGTGTCGTGCACTTTGCTTTTCGACAGTTAAATGTGCCTCCTCAGAAACGTGCAATGGATACAGTAAATAGTAATCAGTGTAGACGCAATTTTCTCAGGAATAGATAGAGCATGTAAAGACCAGAAGACTTATTTGCACAGAGAAAAGCTTTAAACTGAGGTGACTCAGAACCAAGTACATTCTTCCAAGTGAAAAGCCATTGGTGTGGTCTTCACTTTGATTGTTCATTCACTTCTTCAACCTTTTTGCTGCTGTTTCAGCTGTAAGTGGACACTGCCTGGAATTGCTTACACTGGAAACTGTTCCGCAAATCGTTCCGATTCGGTGGGTACCACATTCACACAGTGCAGATCGCGGGTGCAATTTGTGAGAACACAAAAGAAGAAACTTGTATTTAGATAGCACCTTCACCAAATCATGTGCTTTATAGTGAATTAAGTGCTCTTAAAGTGTAGCCACTGTTGCGTTGTACAAAGTCTTACAACACCAGGTTAAAGTCCAACAGGTTTGTTTCAAACACTAGCTTTTGGAGCACTGCTCCTTCCTCAGGTAAAATAGGATTCACCTGAGGAAAGAGCAGTGCTCCGAAAGCTAATGTTTGAAACAAACCTGTTGGACTTTAACCTAGTATTGTAAGACTTCTTACTGAGCTCACCCCAGTCCAACGCCAGCATCTCCACATCACTGTTGCATTGTGGCATTGTGGGAAATGCAGCATCTAAATTATGTACAGCATGCTGCCAAAAATATCAGTGACGTTCTTTGAGGATAAATATTAGTCAGCGCACCAGGGATCAAGTCCGGATCTTCTGCAAAATCGACCCTGGATTCATTTAATCATGTCTTATCTGACAGAAGGCAACTCTGACAGCGCAACACCCTTACTGTACTATACATGACTTGTCAGCCTTTGGGATCAAGGAACTTTGGCCAGAGGAGCTTTGGACATTTGGCCTCACATCTGCTCTCAGCGGAGAATGCCCGCACCAAATGGCTCCCACCTTGATTTAGGGGATGGGCTCGTCTAGGTGGCCACGTGATGGAGGTTGGGAGAGTTGTGGCGGGGCCACCAAAAGATTTGTAAATTATGAACAAGGGTTGTAAATTCAATTCTTTCCGAATCGCAACTCAATGTTGTTCATTTGGCCATTCATAATAATAATAATAATAATCACTTATTGTCACAAGTAGGCTTCAATGAAGTCACTGTGAAAAGCCCTAGTCGCCACATTCCGGCACCTGTTCAGGGAGGCTGGTGCGGGAATTGAACCTGCACTGCTGGCTGTGGTCTGCATTACAAGCCAGCTGTTTAGCCCACTGTGCTAAACCATTCGAGCCTGCTCTGTCATTCAATAAGGTCATGGCCGATCTGGTTGCCACCTCAACTTTCCTGCCTGTCCCCATAACCCTTGATCCCCTATATATCAAAAATCTCACCAACTCAGCCCTGAATATATTCAATGGTCTGTAAATTTCCCCAATCCTCTGGCCCACCACTAACCTTTAGAGCATTGTACATCTTCTTTACAATATGACACCATTCCTACCTTCCTTCGCTAGCCACTGATAGTATGCCTTTCTTGTGGTGTTAATCATTCTCACATCTCTGTTGAGAGCTGTGAAACATCTTCTTAAAGGTCTGCCACTGCTTAGCTTTAAACCTGTTTCCCCAGCTCGCCGTAGCCAACTCTGTCTTCTTACCTTTGAAATTACCTTTATTTAAGTTTAAGACACTAGTTTGAGATTGACCTTTCTCACCCTCAAAACTGAATGTGAAATTCAGGGCGTGATTCAGCGATCGTGTTGCGGCAGGCATGGATCTGGGCGCGCAGGGTGAATCCCGGGAGGGCTCTAAATCGTGACCCGCCCGAGCCAATCGCAAGTCACCTGACTCACTCTGCCTGCCGCGATCTGGATCTCGCCCTTACTGGCCAAGATCCAGATCTGTATATTTAAATGAACCACCAGGCTCATTTAAATACTGGAATGCCGCTTTCACCTGGCACCTGAGAGTCAATGGCCGCACTTGCGAGACCTCACTGGGGTGTCGTTTAGCACTGATTTCCTCAAATGTGGACCAGGTGTAATGGCACCTCATATGTTCTCGCAGACTATTGGAGACTCCCTGGGTGGTTGCAAACAGGGAAAGGTCCCTGGCACCAGAGCACCTTGGCACTGCCAGGATTCTGGGGCACTGCCAGGTTGGCAGTGCCAGGGTGCCCAGGTGCCAGGTTGGCACTGCCAGGGGCCAGGCCCAAAGGGGGAGCCTTGCCCATTGGAGGTGGTTGAGGGGTGGTGCCAGGAGCACTGATAAGGTTGGGCAAGTGAAGTTGGGAGTAAATAAAACAGGGTGGGCTTGAATGGGGAGGGAAGATCAGGGCCGGGATTCTCCCCTACCCGGCGGGGCGGGGGGTCCCGGCATAGCAGAGTGGCGCCAACCACTCCGGCGTCCCGCCTCCCCAAAGGTGCGGAATTCTCCGCACTTTTGGGGGCTAGGCCCGCGCCGGAGTGGTTGGTGCCACGCCGACTGGTGCAAAAACTGGAGCCAACGGCCTTTGACGTCCGCCGGCCGGCGTCGGGGCTGGCCGAAAGGCCTTCGCCGGTTCGCGCATGCGCCGGTGTGATGTCACCACCAGCGCATGCGTGGTAGGGGGGTTCTCTTCCGCCATGGTGGAGGTCGTGGCGCCGGCGGAAGAAAAAGAGTGCCCACATGGCACTGGGCCGCACGACAATCAGTGGGCCCCGATCGCGGGCCTGGCCACCGTGGGGGCACCCCTGGGGTCCGATCGGCCCGCGCCCCCCCCAGGACCCCGGGGGCCCGCTCGCGCCGCCGATCCCGCCGCCACCAGAGGTGCTTGAAACCACGGCGGCGGGAGAGGCCTCTCAGCGGCGGGACTTCGGCCCATTGCGGGCCGGAGAATTACCGCAGGGGGCTCGCCGATCGGTGCGGAGGGCACGCCGACCGGCAGGGCGTGATTCCCGCAGCCGCCAATTCCTGGGTGGCGGAGAATTCTGGCCACGCCGGGGGCGGGATTTACGGCGGTCCTGGGCGATTCTCCGACCCTGCGGGGAGTCGGAGAATTCTGCCCCAGGTCTGCTGTTCAAAATGGTACCCCGCTCTGCGAGGAGCCATTTTTGCTGGCAATATTAGCTCGCCAGCAGGAAAGCGACTAAAGTGTGGCCTCGTTGGGGAGAAATTCTCTCAGGCTAAAAAAGAGGGTAAAGTATTGTTGAATAGTGGGGTGATTCTCAGCACTGCAACTTCAAGAAACAACCTGCCAAACGTGCCCACAAATGGAGTTTATCTTATGTCCACTGAATAGCGCCCTCTGTCATGTTATGATCACTCTTGCCTGCAGGATTGTTTACCACCCGATCATTAACTACTCCTCTCTCAATACACATTACTGGGTCTGACATCATTCAGTAAAAATGTGAGGTGTCCAACCATGGTGGCAAAAAAACATTCATTTTTTATTGACTTACATTTACAATGTTTTCACTGTTATTAAATCCACAGGCATGATGGTATTCTGGAAATGTGTGTGTCCAGCCTTCAGCTGTGCAGTTCTTGCTGACATTCCCTAGAGGAGGAAGATTAATTGATTTACCCAGATCATGTTGGCTGCCTATTTCAACTTTTAAAAAATCAGTAGATTAAAGATAGCTGAATTCATTATCTTCAGAATTTCCTTGAAATTGCTTAAACACTTAAAGAAATTCATGATCAGGCAAGGTCTGTTGAAAAAGTATTTGAAAACTCTCATGAACTCGAAAGCATGTTTGCATGAGTGAAGTTCTACACTGGGAACCTCACCCCCAGCCTTTACCCTTTGGCCCCAGCTACAAATGTTCTCAAGTTTCAATTAATTAGATACATGAGTCAGTTCTCGTCCTGCATTTTCTAACATTTGTTGTATGTAAATTGCATCGAGCTATTTGTATGTGACGCCATTGGAATTAAATTACGCATAGTTACTCCCTCTCTAATGAGAGAGTTTGCAAATATCTGTATCTTTTCCACAAAGAACTTGCCCAAGGAAAAACCCCTTCTGAATAAATGTCACATTTCTGATTCCCTCTATTGAAACAGCCCTGGATTAGATTGCCAATTATTGTTGAACCATGATTGTTTCTGTGTTACGGGATTTTAGTTTAATATGTCCCAGCTGATTTCAGATAGAATCTGGGGTGATATGCCTTTGAGCTATATCATAGACGATGGTGTGCGACCTCCAACCAGCAGGTGGCAGTACAGTCGCACCATGCGGTCTCTAGACCAAGGTGAGGTGACCTGTGACTCCCGTATAAGGAGGGACACATTCGGCCATCAGAAGAAGATTGAGAGGGTAATAAGACATACAAGTGAATGGTCAGTGTGAGACGCAGGTTCCAGAGGAACAGTTAGCAGGCTCCATGATAACGTGCTCTGTATCATAGAATCATAGAATTTACAGTGCAGAAGGAGGCCATATGGCCCATCGAGTCTGCACCGGCCCTGACTGAAGCCCACGTATCTACCCTATCCCCGTAACGCAGTAACCCCCACTTAAAACTTTTTGGACACGAAGGGCAATTTAGCATGGCCAATCCACCTCACCCACACATCTTTGACTGTGGGAGGAACCCAAGCAGACAAGGGGAGAACGTGCAGACTCCGCACATACAGAGACTCAGCCGGGAATCGAATCTGGGACCCCGGAGCTGTGAAGCAACTGTGCTAACCATTATGCTACCGTGCTGCCCACTGTGGGATTGCTATCTTGCCACACGAGACTCAATAAAAGATTTGGTTTAGACAAGTCAAATGTTTGGTGGATTCCTTCATAAGGTATAAAAGACCAAATACAACAGAATCATTGGGGGAAGAGATTTCATCCCATCACTCTGATTCAATTCCAGTGACATTATAGCTTAAAACAACACATTTCAGCAATAAAACTTTATAAGCAGACCGGTGTGAAATGATCCCAGTACGAAAAGACAATCCCAATTGCAAACATACACTCACTTGAAAATAACTATTCCAATAATGGTTCATTTGTCTGGGTTTGACCAGAGTAATGGACAAGCAATGTCCAAAAGTTTTCCCAATGGACTTAAGTCCAACTTCTATTCACAATGTAGAACATGAATGATCGCTCCGGCAAGTGTATCTCTCAAAAACAATTGAATGTTTTGTATTTTATATGAAGGATTGGATTTACACAGAACAAAAGATATTGAAATGGATGGTAAATTCGAAGTGGCTGTAGGACAGTACCTCTCAGTATGTGATTTTATTAATGGAATTTTGGAGCTAGGGGTAAATCATTGGTGCCGGAACCCAGAACTGCAGGAAATGATTTGCTCAGATGAATGAATAGCCAACGTTTGAATTACCATGGCTTGTTCCAACATGTATTACAACAGGTCCACTCTCAATGACCTCATTAGGCTGCTGTATGTCTGATAAGCTGACAGAGTGTCAAAGTGCTTGGTGGTCCCATTTTCCCTCTCATGTAAGGTGCCCTATGTCGGCGGCCCGGTAGCACAGTGGTAAACACTGTTGTTCACAACGCCAGGGTCCCAGGTTCGATTCCTGGCTTGGGTCACTGTCTGTGTGGAGTCTGCATGTTCTCCCCGTGTCTGCGTAGGTTTCCTTCGGGTGCTCTGGTTTCCTCCCACAAGTCCTGAAAGACGAGTTTGTTAGGTGAATTGGACATTCTGAATTCTCCCTTCATGTATACGAACAGGCGCCGGAATGTGGCGACGAGGGGCTTTTGGCAGTAACTTCATTGCAGTATTAATGTAAGCCTACTTGTGACAATAAAGATTATTATAAAATAGATTACCATTTAAAAAAAAGGTGGTCTGACTTTTAGTTACCCTCTCACTTTGCCATTTCATATATTATTCTGATCTGCATTTTCTTTAAAATTGTTTGTAGTGTCATGTGAGAGTACCTTTAAGAAATGGGTGTTTATTACTGCAGTGATGCCAGAGAGTGGGTGGAGCTGGGCTGTCTGTCAGCTTTTTACTTTTGTTTTAGGCTGTTTACTGCAGGGTGTGTTTTAGTTTCGTTTTCAGTGTTGGAGCTGAAGTCAGACAAAGCAGCTGTACTGCTGTTCTCTCTGCAATGAAAAGACTATCTCTTGATTATTTGGTGAATTTAGAATTATAAATGTTTTCAGTAGTGACTTTAACCTGATATGCTTCTGTTAAAGGTTATGTTTTTTTGTAAGACTTCTGGATGTTAAAAGGACAGCATAAGCATTACTTAGTGTATTCTTTGGAGGTTGTATTTGAATTAATGGTTGCTAAGATGTTCACTGTATGTTTTAAAAGGTTAACTTGAGTTCATAGAATAAACATTGCTTTGCTTTAAAAAATACTTTTCCATTTCTCCTGTTCCACACCTGTAGAGTGGGCCGTGTGCTCCCCATACCACAATCTAGTGAAAGTTGTGGGTCAGGTGAATTCAATGATACACTTCGGAGTTCTCTAAACCCTGGCCCATAACAGAAGATTATACAAAAAGTTGGCAAGTGGCAAATGTTAGCATTTTTAAGTCAAGCTTTGAATTCTGAGCCATCCTGATAATGTTGTTCTGTTTTTGATGACTTCCACGTGTAAAAATTCCAATTATTCTAATCAAGATTTATATCCTGCAGCAGTGTTCGGAAATGGTCCACAAACCCTGTGAGTAAGCCCCATATTCGACTGCAAAAGCAGCAATCCCCTGCCCCTCCCCCAGCATTTAGACGGAGGTGTCTGAGTAAACATAGTGGATCTCCTGTCCGAGCGCCCTGGCAGAGGTGCAACAACTCCATAAGGTGCAAAGCGGATTTATAATCACTTTTTTTTAATAGTATAGTAAAGGAGATAAATCGTGAACTGAGATAAGCAAAATGAGTAGGTTAACTTAAGAAGGGCAAAATGTTGAGATATTTCCAAAGATCCTGAGGGATATGGGGGAAGAAATAACAGCGGCTTTGAGGGTGATTCTCGTCCAGCACATGAAATGGCCATGAAGCTGGAACCCGACATGACAAGACCCAAACCATTTGCAGCTTCTGGCCTCTTTTGAATGGTGTGGACCGTAAACAGGTTTCAGTTGACTGGTAATGCGAGGTTAGTGAATGCCAAGCACCCAGGCCGGAGACCCGGGTGGGGAGGTTTAGGGGTCATTTCTGAACCGTGTGCTGTCAGGAGACACAATTCTGTTCCTCTTCACCCAATAAAAACTCTAGTTCCCTGCGTTTAGTGCATATTCACATCATTACTTGCATTTTTAGTTTTAGTTGTCTCAAGGCTTCATTCATCATATAAATCATAGAAACCCTACAGTGCAGAAGATGGCCATTCGTCCCATAGAATCTGCACCGATCCTTCAAATGAGTACTCTGTCCATTTACGAGTGTCCACCTCGACCTATCCCCGTAATCTCATAACCTAAACATCCCTGAACACTAAAGGACAATTTAGCATGGCCAATCCACCTAACCCGCACATCTTTGGACTGTGGGAGGAAACGGGAGCACCCGGAGGAAACCCACGCACACACGGGGAGAAAGTGCAAACTCCACACAGCCAATCACTCAAGGCAAGAATTGAACCGGAGACCCTGGTGCTGTGAGGCAGCAGTGCTAACAGCTGTGTCACCGTGCCACCCCACACGCTACCATCTTATATTACTTTAGTTTATAGTTTCTGTCACTTTCTTTGCTCCTTAGTCATATTCTGACTGTTCCAAAATCAATTTTGCATGTTGTCTCCTCAGGCATGATCTTAATTCCCGCTTCTGCTTCCCCGACAGTTTGAGGCGAGATTGGCTGCGTGTCAGTGAAGGGGATGCCTCAGCCATGTTGCTGAGCGAGAATAACGTTGTTGTTGGAATACACGACGAGTGGTGTTCCACAATGATGGACAATTCTGTGCACACTATTGCTAAGCAGTCCATAATTGTCACTTAACTTTCCTAATTGGGGTTTCTGGGTCAGTGAGCTGCAAATTTATGAACCAATGAGGCTCTTGGGATATTGTAATATTTTAACAAAAGCATTCTCTGTTCTTTGAGGAGTACTATTATTCTAATGCAGGGATCATATTTACAGACTAACTCTGGCTCAGTTGAAAGGGTCTAGTTGCAGCATCTGTATTTGAACGTTTGCACGTCACATGTTTATACAGAACCACCACTGTTATGAAAACGGACTTGTCCCAAACAGCTCACTCGAGACTGTTTTTGTGATAGGGAGGGTGTGGAGGTTAGTTGCTGCTTGTTTGCATCTTAAACATCTTCATGAAGGGGTATTTTGGGTCACCGTTTGTAACAATCATCCATGAACGCGTTTACAAAGACCTGCCACATAGCCCTCAGAGAGCGTCTCCCCTTTCCCGAAACCAAGAGCTTCTAGTCTCCGTAAACTTCACTTCTGTCATCAAACAATATAAACAGAATAAAGACCTGGTTTATTGGTGAAGTGAAGGAAAATCACTGGACAGGGCACGCTGACGGTTTCGCCAATCCTGGCCGGCATCCAGCAGGTAAGATTATCCCAAATCCCGGCACATCCTGGAACCAAGAAGAAAAACAAACACATCTTCAGCTTCATGTTTTACTTCAACCAATTCAATCATTTGTCATTGTTCACAAAGGCGGACAAACACTGAGAAAACAAGTTAGGGACATGTTTGGAATGTTAGTTTTGTTTTTCCAACTGACTCAGCTATTCTTTCCCCTAATCCACTTGACCCAACCCTAGGTTTACCTCACACTGGTTCCACGTGTGATTTCCCTAATTTCTCACCGGAGTAGCCATTCTTTATGAGTGATCCCGGGGACCGATAAAGGATGGCTATTTGTGAACAGGGAGACCCCTCAGCTGTGAGAAACCTCACAAGTTCAATTCTGTCCTATCCCAGTTCATCTTTGCACCAATCCTATCCCTCAATCAAAGAACAAAGAACAGTACAACACAGGAACAGGCCCTTCGGCCCTCCAAGCCTGCGCTGACCGTGCTGCCCGTCTAACCTAAAACCTTCTACACTTCCTGGGTCCACATCCCTCTATTCCCATCCTATTCATGTATTTGTCAAGATGCCCCTTAAATGTCACTATCGTCCCTGCTTCCACCACCTCCTTTGGTAGCGAGTTCCAGGCACCCACTACCCTCTGTGTAAAAAACGTTCCTCGCACATCTCCTCTAAACTTTGCCCCTCGCACCTTAAACCAAGGTCCCCTAGTAATTGGTGCTAAAGTCTGTAACATTGCTCCACCAAAACCCCAAATGACATCAACTCTCTCTTCATTGTTGTTCGCTGTGTCTGAGGATTGCTAATCGCGGCTCTCTACACCCCTGCGCCATGATATCAGAGTAGAGCAAGTAGAAGAGGCAGGCCATAGGAACTATCTCAGTTGGGATGGGGACTAAACCCCTGTCATTGTTGCTTTTAAGCATCACAATGTAGGCTAGCTCACACAAATTGGGCATTGATCTGGGTTCCTGTTGGCCTATAAGGGAGTGGATTTAATGTAGCCCATTGCAGTGTGAAGCATGGACACTTTCTATTGTGAGAGAGGCTCCGCATCAGTCTCCTGTCACCAGTAAAACCTTCCTTAATTAGGTTGGAGGACGGATGGGATTCCTGAATAATCAGGAAAATGCTGCCTTGATGCCCTTGGGCACAATTTACCGTGCATCCCACTTTGTGTGTCTCGCCGCGGCGGAGAAGGCCTGCCATTGTCAACAGGGTTTCCCATTGAATGTACCCCTTGGTTGCCGGGACCCCGCAGCGATGTGGGTGGCCCCAGAAGATCCCGCCCGCGTGAACGACCAGAAAACTGCGGCCTTTGATTCTATCCCATTGTACCAATATTGAGGACCCAATTCTGAGATTTCCATTCCATTTGCAATCAAAGCCTTATTACTTTAAGATTCAGTGTAACACTACATCCATAATCAAGATCTGATAACATTAATATTCTGGTGCCTATTGCATCAGCAATCAGGATCTTATTGCATAAATAATCAACATCCGATTCCATTAATAAATAGGATTCTACAACATTAATAATTACATTGATTACGCACAATTCCTACTGCATTGCTTCAATAATAAAGGAATTATTGCACCATTACATTAACAACCAGCTGAAAACTCCCCTCCCTCTCAACAAATCCCTTACAGAAACATGCTCTGATTCCTTAATAATAATCATAATACTTACTTGTTTCAGCTCATCTTAGATTTCCCAATCAAGTTATTTATATTGCAGTTTTGCAGCATGATAACTCTTCAGTTATGTAACTGGCACCCTGTGATCGACACGTTTGTGCTGCAGGAAACATGGAGTATGCCAGCTGCGTTTCCAAATGTGAAAGAGATTGGCAACAGGCTTATCTCAAGCTTACAGTGTTGCTTAAAGAATCATAGAAACCCGACAGTGCAGAAGGAGGCCATCCGGCCCATCGGATCTGCACGGGCCGTCCGAAAGAGCGCCCCACCCAGGTCCAATCGGCCACTATCCTTGTAACACCGCTTAACCTTTGGACACTGAGGGACAATTTGGAATGGACTGTGGGAAGAAACCGGAGCACCCGGAGGAAACCCACGCAGACACGGGGAGAACGTGCAAACTCCACACAGACAGTCACCCGAGGTGGGAATTGAACCCGGGTCCCTGGCGCTGTGAGGCAGCAGTGCTAACCACTGTGCGACCGTGGCACCCGAGATCGGGAGAAGAGACAGGAAGAGACCGATGTGGGACATAAATACTAGCATTGACCAGTTGAGTTGAATGGCCTGTTTCTGTGTGTTATGGAATTCTAGGATGACACACAAGTACAGAAAGAATGCATCAGAGGGCATACCAAAGGGCATAATTAGTTTCACGGCACATGACTTGGTGGCATAATGTGCATTGGATGACTGATCGCGTTTTGTAGGTTTCAAGATGTTTCTTGGTCAGATAATGCATATTTCTAATATATTGCAGTACATTATAACAAATCAGAAATAGGCAAACTTAAATCTCAACGACAGCTCCAAATTCAGAGAACTCATAGATTCACCGGTTATTATTTTGGCTCAGAGATTGTCCTGCAACCTTTTACTATTTCACTTATTAATTACTACTCTGCTGTGATTAATAAAGTTTATGATTTACTTTTGCGAGTAACTGTTTAAAAACTTCATTGGACTTTCCGCTCTGAATATGAAGCCCCTTTGAGCATAAACAACTTCAGCAAATACAGTCCAAGTGTTAAAGGTTTAAATGAAAACATTTCGCTCCTGGGAATGAGGACAAGACCACACCCCTCACCACATATTACCTCACCTTAGTTATCTCTGCCCTATCACGAATAAAAGGGATCATTCAGTCACACATTTCAGCCGCAGTACAAGCAACGGTGGGGAGAAGGATGCAAGGCAAATGAGCTGAGATGACCCATAATACTCTCAGTGGAAGAACTTCACCGGAGGCGACATGATCAAGCAGCAGAGGCTCCTCCAAATGCACACGCTCAAGAGGGGGAGGAATGGGGGAGACCACTTATTCAAACTACCTCTGTACCGATAAAAGCGGCATGGTGGCACAGTGGTTCGCACTGCTGCCTCACAGCCCCAGGGAGGTTGGTTCAATTCCGACCTCTGGTGACTGTGTGGAGTTTGCACGTTCTCCCTGTGTCTGCATGGGTTTCCTCCGGGTGCTCCGGTTTCCTCCCATAGTCCAGAGATGTGCAGGTTATGTGGATTGGCCATGCTAAATTGCACTTAGTGCCCAAAGAGTGCTCGCTCACACCCATCACCTGCATGTGGGGGGGAAGAAACTGAAGGGCCCCCTGACTGGGGAGATGGGGCATGGGATTGGTGCTCGGCCTACATTGCTGAACAAATTGACAGAAATGTCATACTGATCGAGGCCAACAGATGTTAATGTGTTCCCAACTGCCCACTCTCCCGATGTTGTTGCCCCACTCACCCCACCCCTCCCTGCCCTTCCTGCACCCCCAGCACCCCACTTACCCCCTGCTTACCCCCTTTACCCCCCCAGTACCCCTTTACCCCTTGCTTACCCCCTTTCCCCCCCCCCCAGTACCCCTTTACCCCCTCCATACCCTCCCAGTGATCCTGCACCTGTTTAGCCCTCCGCGCTCTCCCACTACATCTCCATGTGTCCCCAGGATGTACATCAGAAGTGGAGGCAGCCAGCTGCCTACCGCGTCCCATGGTTTTCGATACCCCTGGCGGGCATCCGCTGGAGGCTCTGAGGCCAGATTGCCCCAGCGCACCTGTTAGCAGCATATGCCCCAGCCTGCTGCTCTGTTCCAGACGCTGACTGCTGGACATGACATGGTCAGGTGGTTGAGTCTCCAGGGGGCTGGTGGACACCGTCACCATCCCATAGGGTGGCTCCAGGTTGGCACCCAGATCCCCCTCTGCTTGGTTGGTGCCCATAGGGCCCTGGGTTCGCCTCAGGATGGAAGGGCAGCTGGACCGAGCTCCCCATGGTGTTGACGCCCTCAGCGATGCTCCTCAGTGACTAGGAAACGTCCCCCAGTGACTGGGACATCTTCGGAAACGCCCTGGCAATGCTCACCTGAGACTGGGAGACTTCTCCCAACGAGTGGGACACGCTCTCAATGCTGACCTGAGACTGGGACATGCTGCGCAGTGCCTCATCGAGGTCCAACTGGGACTGGGACACGTTCCCCCAGTGACTGGGACATGCTGTCGAGACGCTCAGCCATGGCCGTCACTGACAGAGCCACGCCTTGGACATCACTACTTATGATGCACCTCATGACAGAAGTGTCATACTGATCAAGGCCAACAGATGTTAATGTGTTCCCGACTGCCCCACTCTCCCGATGTTGCCGCCCCACTCACCCCACCCCTCCCCGCCCTTCTTGCACCCCCAGCACCCCACTCTCCACTGCGGACGCCACCCTCGCAGCGTTGACCTCGGTGCCACGTATCGTCAATGCCATCTCCTGCGCCCATAGTCTCTGGGATTCCTCCAATTGGCTATGGACCTTCCGGAGTGTTGCTGACATCCCACTCTGAATCCCATGGCCACACCCTAACATCTGCATCAGATCCAGGTTAAACCTGGTCCAGAGGCCTGACCTGACTGGGACCCAGCAGGCCTGCGACTGCTATCTCCCTTGGATAAATCTGCCTCCACCTGATGCGCATCCGCAACTGTGTGATGCTCACCAGCATGAGGCCCAGACGCCTGACCACTACATTCTCCCACTGAGTTGTGTGTCTGTGCGCTGGTGGAGGGTGGGGGTGACTGCTGTGATGCATCAATGGTGGCATCCTTGGAGTTCTCCTCCGAGGTGTTCTCTTGGGAGGTGGGGTAGGGGTGTGGACCCCGGATGGCCCGGTACCGCCGGCTGTATGTCCTGTGAGAGAACAGACATGTGGTCAGTGCGAGCAATGGGTCAGTCTGTATGGCACTAACTCACGTGTGACAGGTTATCTGGTGGGAACTGGTGGAGCCTCACCTCTGCTTTGCAAGCTGACCTCTAGGGCAATCACTGCTCTGTCCTCGGCCACGTCCCGTGACCTCCAGTGCTCATTCCTCACAGGGGGTGAGGACATGTATATCTGGCACCCTGCCACCCATCTGCTCTCCCTGCGTTTATGGGACAATGCTGAGGAGGTGGAAGAATGGAAGTGATAAATGGTATTTGAGCTATTGAGGATAGAATTGGAAAGTGACAGGAAGGGTCGTGACGAAGATAAAAGTCATGGTGTGAGTTAAATTGCTCAGCCCCCAAAAACTGATGCAGAGACAGCAAAACGCAATTACACACATTGCTTGAAATCCAAGTAAATGTGATGCATGTGATGAGACTCTTCAAACACATGGTTAATAGGTAGTGGAGGCAGGTGGCCATAGAGCTGTCACGTTTGAGGATTTGGATACTATCCGAGTGTTCGAGGTCAGTGAATTCATCACCGTAGCAACTGCATCACTAGTCTCAGACACTGCTCAATTTACTGCACCCCATCACTCACCTACCACAATTTCCATCACTACTTATTTCAAAATGCTTTATATTTTGATGAGAGCTGCCCGTGCCATATTGAGTGCGAGTGGTGGAACCTGCATCTTGCACAGGCTTAATTCATTCTTTGCTCCATTATCTTTCCTGCATTTCCCCCTATATTTAAGTTCTGTACCTCTGGTAAATCGTCCTTGTGTGCACACAACTGTGAACAGACATGGAAGAGGTACCAGACAGTAAAGCAGTGATGGGTAACCTAGGCTAGTGAGTGGGTCACATGAGGTGGTTCTCCTTCAACTCAGTGGGCGCAAGATTGAAATTGGGCTTGTTCACTAACCATGGCCCCCGTGAATAAGGTGAAATATATTTAGTACATGGCAAATATTTCATTATTTATGTTAAGAGTTATAGAAAATGCTTAAACATTCATATATTAGTAGAAATATCATAAACTTCAAAAGGTAGGAAAAAAAATATTTACACTTTGGACGCAGAGGGAGCGCATGGCTCTCACAGTCAATGCTGTGAGCAATCAGCCCGTACCACACTTCACTAGCCTTTGCTTTATCTGCTTATTACTTCAGCCATACAACGAGGGAAAAATGACACGGAGGGAAATCAGCGGAATGTGGCAAATCTGCGCATGGGCAGCGGTCAACAAAATGTCGCAAGGGCTGCACTCAGAATCCAAATCAGGCTATATCTGGCCTCACCCGAGGGCACAAGACCCATCACTGCAATGAAGCCCCAGGATTTCATTCGACTAATGTTAGAATTCCAGTGTTATCCCTTGCTCAAGGTGACATTTTATTCAGTTTATTTGCTTTTATCTGGTGTCATGAACATGTTCCAGCAGTCGAAGTGCTGGAATAACGGTGCTCCAAATCACATACAAGGGCGGGATTCTCCGACCCCACGCAGGGTCCGAGAATTGGCGGGAAGCGGCGTTATTTCCGCTCCCGCAGGTTTTCGAATTCTCCCGCCGGTAAAAACCGGCGTTGTGCAAATCCCGTCGGCAGCCTGTGAAAACAGCTGGCGCCGGCGGGATTTCATTTTATTTGCACTGACCTTAAATCTCCGGCCCAGATGGGCCGAAGTCCCGCCGAAGTGGCCATGGGTCACGTCGGCGAAAATCACAGTTGATTTAAAACGGCGTCAACCATTGATGATGGTTGACGCCGTTCAGTGTCGGGGGTGGGTTGCGGCATGGGGGGGGGGGGGGTGGTTTGCGGCATGGGGGGGGGGTGGGTTGCGGCATGGGGGGGGGTGGGTTGCGGCATGGGGGGGTGGGTTGCGGCATGGGGGGGGGGTGGGTTGCGGCATGGGGGGGGGTGGGTTGCGGCATGGGGGGGGTGGGTTGCGGCATGGGGGGGGGGTTGCGGCATGGGGGGGGGTGGGTTGCGGCATGGGGGGGGGGGTGGGTTGCGGCCATCGGGGGGGGGTGGGGTTGCGGCCATCGGGGGGGGGGGGTGGGTTGCGGCCATCGGGGGGTTGCGGCCATCGGGGGAGTGGGGTTGCGGCCATCGGGGGTGTTTCGGCCATCGGGGGGTTGCGGCCATCGGGGGGGTTGCGGCCATCGGGGGGGTTGCGGCCATCGGGGGAGTGGGTTGCGGCCATCGGGGGGTTGCGGCCATCGGGGGGTTGCGGCCATCGGGGTGGTTGCGGCCATCGGGGGGGTTGCGGCCATCGGGGGGGTTGCGGCCATCGGGGGGTGGGTTGCGGCATCGGGGGGTTTGGGGGCAGCGGCGGGCAGAGAGGGGGGGGGCGACGGATGCCCGAGGGCCAACGCACCGTCGCCCCCACCCCTGTACGCCGCTGCCCCCTACCCTAACCACCCCCCCCCCTCACCACCCTTACCTCCCTCCAACGCCCTAACCCCCCTCCCCACCACCCCTACCACCCCTCCAACGCCGCCCCCCATCTCTCGCAACGCCGCAGCCGCCCCCCCCCTCAACGCCGGGTCCCCCCCCTCACCGCCGGGTCCCCCCCCTCAACGCCGGGTCCCCCCCCCCCTCAACGCCGGGGTCCCCCCCCCCTCAACGCCGGTCCCCCCCCCCTCAACGCCGGTCCCCACCCCCCCTCAACTCCGGGTCCCCCCCCCCTCAATGCCGGGTCCCCCCCCCATCAACGGCCGGGTTTCCCCCCCCCCCCCTCAATGCCGGGTCCCCCCCCCCCTCAACGCCGGGTCCCCCCCCCCCTCAACGCCGCAACCCCCCACCCCGTCCCCCTCCCTCTGAAGGCCGGTACCCACACCCCCCCCCCTCTCTCCTCCTCCCCCCCCTTCTTCCTCCTCCCCCCCTTCCTTCCTCCTCCCCCCCTTCCTTCCTCCGTGGTGGGGGGGGGGGGGGGTGCGGCGTTAGTGGGGGGGGTGGGTGCGGCGTTGGAGTGGGGGTAGGGGTGGTGAAGGGGGTAGGGGTGGTGAGGTGAGGGGTGTTTGGTAGGGGCAGCGGCGTGCAGAGGAGGGTGGGCACGGATGCCCGAGGCCAACGCACCGTCGCCCCCCCTCTGCACGCAGCTGCCCCTACCCCAACCCCCTCCCTTCACCACCCCTACCCCCTTCACCACCCCTACCCCCCTCCAACGCCGCACCCCCACTAACCGCCGCACCCCCCCCCCCACTAACAGAGGAAGGAAGGGGGGGGAGGAGGAGAGGGGGGGGAGGAGGAGAGGGGGGGAGGAGAGAGGGGGGGGGAGGAGGAGAGAGGGGGGGGAGGAGGAGAGAGGGGGGGGGAGGAGGATAGAGGGTGGGTGGTGTGGGTACCGGCCTTCAGAGGGAGGGGGACGGGGTGTGGGTACCGGCATTGAGGGGGGGGGGGGACCCGGCGTTGAGGGGGGAGGACCCGGCGTTGAGGGGGGGACCCGGCGTTGAGGGGGGGGACCCGGCGTTGAGGGGGGGGGGCCCGGCGTTGAGGGGGGGGGACCCGGCGTTGAGGGGGGGGACCCGGCGTTGGGGGGGGGGGGGACCCGGTTGAGGGGGGGGGGAGACCCGGCGTTGAGGGGGGGGGGGAGACCCGCGTTGAGGGGGGGGGGAGACCCGACGTTG
>NW_024055985.1:188-20297 GCF_902713615.1 Scyliorhinus canicula | reverse complement strand
CCAGAGTCCGGATCAAACCTGGGACCTCAGTGCCGTGAGACTGCAGTGCTACCACTGCACCATCCTGCTAGCCTGAGACCTTAAGATAGGAATCTCCTTAAGAATAACTTACCCAGGATGGAAAAACCCATTCAATCTATATTTTTCTAAAACTTATTTCCTTGTTGCTTTTGCTAAATTGTCATCTTTCTTTTGTTTAAATCACTCAGTCATTTTATACTGTGTATTATGATTTGAAGAATTACCACGATCTGTATTTTAAAACTCAACCACGGTATTCACTAAAGACAATCAATCTGACTAGCTTGCAAAAGGGCTAGTCAGAACTCTCTAACTGTTGTATTGAAAATAAAGTTACCAGTGGGCACTACAGCTGATAAAATAAAGTTCCAGTGGAGTTTGCCAAAAAACACAGACTTGACCTCTGATTTTTGGGAACTGAGAAGGGATAACGGATATCCAGGGTGCCCGAATAGAGACAGAGATTCATCAAGGAGGTTGAGGGGAGAGTTGATAGAGGTGGACAAGATTAGAACAGGTTTAGACAAGGTGGATAAAGAAAAGCTGTTGCCATTAGCTGAAGGGACAAGGACGAGCAGGACACAGATTTTAGGTTTTGGGTAAGAGATGCAGGGGGAGCGTGTGGGAGAATATTTTGATGCAGCGAATGGAAATGACCTGGAACTTGCCTGTGAGCTGGGGTGGGAATGAAGACAGTCGAAAATTTCAAACAGAAACTGAATTGGCATTTAGGGAACTAAACTTGCAGGGCTACAGGGATAGATTGCGGTAATGGGACTGACTAGTTTGCTCCGGGGAATCAATAGGCTGAATGGCCTTCGCTGATCTCCTGACCTCAAAATAACAATATCAGCTGCTTCAGTCTCTCCAACTCACTGAAGACCCTCATCCCTGGTACACTCTCTTAAGTCTCCTCTCCAAGAACATCACGTCTTTCCGAAAGTGTGGGGCCCATATACAGGGTTCCATTCCAGAGGGATAGAATTGGAAAGCACGGAGGAAATGTCCAACTTGTTTAAAACGATGGTTCGACTACACTGGGAGCACTGTCAGCATTGCTTATCTCCATTTAGAAAAAGGAAATAGAGGCACTGGAGAAGGAGCAAAGATTCTGAAGAATGATACCCGGACTGAGAGCATTTAACCCCCAGGAAAGGCTGGGATTGCTTTTCTCTAGAAAGGAGAAGACTGAAGGAAGGGTGACCTAATGGAAGTCTTTAAGATTATGAGGGGATTCAATAATCCAATAGGGAGTTAATGAGAAACCTTGTTACCCAGTGAGTGGTGAGAATATGGAACTCACCACCACAGCGAGTGGTTGAGGTGAACAGCATGAATACATTGAAAGGAAAGCTAGATACATACATGAGGGAAAAAGATTAGGAGATGCTGATGGGGGAGACGTAGAGGGGTGGGTGGAGACGCATGTGGGGCATTAATACTGACACAGACCAATTAAGCCGACTGGCCTGGGCTTCTGCTGTAGACTCAATGCAACAGAGACAAATGTATTTATGTTAGATCCACCTAAACTGGTAGGAAAAAACACCACTATTCAGGATGAAATAGATGTCCATCATCAGTTTATGGATCATTTCAGTGGAAATGTGCTCCTCTCGGCTCAGCATCTGAAGAAATGAATAAATGAATGATAAAAATAGGATTATTAGTTAAAATAGTATAGATAAATAGGGCCGGTCCGATGGTAGTAGGGCCGGTCCGATGGTAGTGAGCTCACAGACAAAGGACAAAGGGATTTAGCAAAAGCCTGTTTGAGACCCTCGGGGGAGGGTAGCCGCATGGTGAAAAGGATGCTGGGGTTACAATGCAAAGTGACCAATTAGGATATAGGACCAGGTCAGGAGGTGTATAGAATGACCAATGGGAAGCTTATATGTGAATTGTATTGTGATTTTGAATACATCAGCAGAAGCTTCTCTGTATACGATCTCTATTACTCCTGGATGTTGCAGAAGACAGTATGCGTGCCCTATAGCTCTATGGATTGATGCAGCCTTGCAAGTTAGTTATTATTAAATGATATGATACCTGCAAATCCATCTCAGATTTTATTGAATCTAGACTGACAGCAAATTAGCCAGGAATGAACACATCAACCAACTGGAAGCAAAGTTGGGAGACCGGCCAGTCCAGCCGAAAGAAACCCTCCCACATCACCAATTGTGAGCATATCAATCCTGGATGTGATTAACAGCAGCAATAACAGCAGAATCCAACCCCTGTTATTGCTTGTGAACTCGCTGATGTGTCTTCAGGTTGGCTGACTGTGTGAATCCCTTCCCACACTGAGAGCAGGTGAATGGCCTCTCCCCCGTGTGAACCCGCTGGTGTTTCTGTAGATTGGATGAATTAGTAAATCCTTTGTCACACTGGGAGCAGGCGAAAGGCTTCTCCCCAGTGTGAACTCTTTGGTGTGTCTGCAAATGGGATAACAGAGTGAACGCATTCCCACATTCAGAGCAGGTGAATGGCCTCTCACCAGTGTGAACTCGCTGGTGTGACTGCAGGTTGGATGATCGACTGAACCCCTTCCCACAATCACAGCAGGTGTATGGCCTCTCCCCAGTGTGAACTCGCTGGTGCATCAGCAGGTTGGATGAATCACTGAACCCCTTCCCACAGTCAGAGCAGGTGAACGGCCTCTCTCCAGTGTGACTGCGTTGATGAATGTCCAGCACAGACGGAGCTTTGAATCCCTTCCCACAGTCCCCACATTTCCACGGTTTCCCCATAGTGCGGGTCACCTTGTGTCTCTCCAGGTTCATTGATGCCCTTATCACACACAGAATATGGGTACGGACTCTCCCAGCAGTGAATGTTGTGATGTTTCTTCAGGCTGTGCAACTGATTAAAGACCTTTCCACAGTCAGTTAACTGGAACTCTCTCACTCGGGTGTGTGTTGTGTGGGTCTCGGTGCTTTGCCAGTCACACTGATGTTTGAAACCTTTAGCTGACAGTTCCGGTAAACATTTCTCCTTCTAGATTCAAAGGCCGATGATATTCAGGCTCCAGGGAATCGAGTGACTGTCAGACCGAGATGTAACGTTTGAGATATGTGTCTGTAATTTCGCCTCATCTAATATCCTGTGAAAACAATTTTAAAAAGTCATCACAGTACAGGATAGAAACTCAGAACAAACAATTCTGGTTCCTATGGAACATTTGTTCCTCCCTCTTATTCCCCGAAAGCTGCAAATCTCCATCCCACACATTCTCCCTCCATTCTCACTCTGCTGGATCCCTGTGGTATGCCGCTGGATACTGGCTTCCAGTCACTAAAGCAGCCGTCTGTCATCACCCTCTGTCTCCCACAGCTAAGCCAATCCTTAATCCATCCGATGATGTCACCTCTATCCCATGTGCTTTTTCCTTCTTTATAAAGTATCTTTATAAAGTAAGGATTATGGTTTTCGGGCTGGAAAGTGGAGCTGTGTCCATGATCTCATTGAATGGCGGAGCAGGCTCGAGGGGCCAGATGGCCTACTCCTGCTCCTAGGTCTTGTGTTCTCCTGTGTCTGATCTTGTCAAAGGCTTTGCTGAAATCCAGCAAACTGCATCAACTGCACGACCCTCATCTACACAGCTGGTCACATTCAAAAAATCTATTCAAATTTGTTAGGCATAACCTTCCTCTCACAATGCCGCGCTGACTATTCCTGATCAAATCTTGCCTCTCCAAGTGAAGATAAGTCTCTCTCCTTCTGAAGTTTCTCCAATATTTTCCCTACCAATGATGCAAGACTAACTGGTCTGTAGTTCCCTGGCTTATCTCTACAACCTTTCTTAAGGTAGGACCACATTAGCTGATCTCCAGTCCTCTGGCACCTCTCCGTGGCCAGAAAGGAATTAAAAATTTGGGGCAGAGCTCCTGCAATCTCCTCCCTCATCTCTCACGGCATCCTGGGACACAGTTCATCCAGTCTTGGAGATTCGTCCACCTTTAAGCCTGCCAACACCTCCAATACCATGTCCCTCTCTCTGTCAATTTGCTCAGGAACCTCAGTCTCTCTGTCTGAGTTCCATATCTGCCTCCTGATTCCTTTGGGTGAAGACAGATGTGAAGCATTCGTTCAACATCCAACCAATGTCCTCTGGCTCCACACACAGATTGCCCCTTTGTCCCTAATGGGAACACTGTTCTTGATCTGATGAAAGATGATGCTGACCTGAAACATTAACTGTGTTTCTCTCCACAGACGCTGCCCGATATGCTGAAGATTTCCAGCATTTTTTTTTTTTTAAATGACAGCAGTCCAGATGGTGTCTAACCAGGATTTTATATATCTCAGATATATCAGAGGGACACCAATATCCTGGGAGGGAAATTTGCTACGGCTCTTCGGGGGGCTTTAAACTAATTTGTCAGGGGGATGGGAAAACAAACCGTAGACCAGAAGCCAGTGTTGAGAGTAGTGAGGTACTGAGGAGGGTATCAAGGTCGCGCAGGAGTGTACCGGCAGACAGAAAGGTGGGTTGAAGTGTGTCTACTCCAATGCAAGGAGCATCCGGAATAAGGTAGGTGAACTTGGGAGCGTGGATTGGTACCTGGCACTACGATGTTGTGGGCATTATGGAGACATAGTTAGAACAGGGACAATAATGATTGTTGGAAGTTCCGGGGTATAGATGTTTCAGTAAGAGTAGGGAAGGTGGTAAGAGAGGTGGAGGAGTAGCATTGTTAATCAATCAAGGATAGTTTAACGGCTGCAGAAAGGCAGTTTGAGGGGGATCTGCCTACTGAGGTAGTATGGGCTGAAGTTAGAAATAGGAAAGGAGCGGTCACGTTGTCAGGAGTTTTCTATAGGCCCCCAAATAGTAATAGAGATGTGGAGGAAGAAATTGCAAAATAGATTATGGGTAGGTGTGGAGGTCTCAGGGTAGTTATCATGGGGGACTTTAACTTTCCAAATATTGATTGGAATCTCTATAGGTCGAACAGTTTAGATGGGCAGTTTTTGTACAGTGTGTTAAGCAGGGTTTCCTGACACAACATGTGGATAGGCCGACAAGAGGAGGGGCCACATTGGATTTGGTACTGGGTAATGAACCAGGCCAAGTGTTAGATTTGTTTGTGGGAGAGCACTTTGAAGATAAGTGACCACAATTCGGTGTCTTTCACTATTGCAATGGAGAGGGATAGGGCCATACGGCAGGGCAAGGTTTATAATTGGGGGAGGGGTAATTATGATGCAATTAGGCAAGAATTAGGGAGCATAAGATGGGAACAGAAACTGTCAGGGAAAGGCACGAATGAAAAGTGGAGCTTGTTGAAGGAACAAATACTGCGTGTCCTTGATAGGTATGTCCCTGTCAGGCAGGGAGGAAATGGCCGTGTGAGGGACCCATGGTTCACAAAAGAGGTTGAATGTCTTGTCAAGAGGAAAAAGGAAGCATAAGGATGAGAAAACCAGGTTCAGTTGAATCGCTTGAGGGTTACAAGGTAGCAAGGAATGAGCTAAAAAAAAAGGGCTTTGGAGAGCTGGGAGAGGGCATGAGAAGTCCTTGGCGGGTTGGATCAATGATCTCTTATGTGAGAAATTTAAAAATGAGCAGGGTGAGGTTAGGGCTGGTCACAGACAGTAGTGGGATATTGTGCATGGAGTCAAAAGAGATAGGAGAGGCGTTGAATGAATACTTTTCTTCAGTGTTCACCAAGGAGTGGGGACATGTTTTTGAGGATGAGAGTGTGATACAGGCGGGTAGGCTGGAGGAGCTAGATGTTCTGAGGAAAGATGTCTTAGCAATTTTGAAAAACCTTAAGGTTGACAAGTCCCCTGGACCAGATGGGATATATCCAAGGATTCTTTGGGAGGCAAGAGATGAGATTGCAGAGCCTTTGGCTTTGATCTTTGGGTCCTCACTGTCCACGGGGATAGTGCCAGAGTACTGGAGAGTGGCGAATGTTGTTCCTCTGTTCAAGAAAGGAAGTAGGAATGACCTTGTAATTATAGGCCGGTTAGTCTTACTTCGATGGTCGGAAAATTAATGGAAAAGGTCCTAAAGGATAGGATTTATGACCATTTGGAAAGATGCAGCTTAATCCGGGATAGTCAACACAGATTTGTGAAGGGTATGTCTTGCATCACAAATTCGATTGAATTCTTTGAGGAGGTAACTAAGTGTGTAGATCAGTTGAGGTTGTATACATGGATTTTAGTAAGGCGTTTGATAAGGTTCCCCATGGTCAGCTCATGAAGAAAGTAAGGAGGTGTGGGATAGGGGGAAACTTGGCCAATTGGATCAGTACCTGGCTATCACACAGAAGACAGAGGGTGGTGGTGGATGGAAAATTTTCAGACTGGAGACCAGTTACCAGCGGTGTACCACAGGGATCAGTGCTGGGTCCTCTGCTATTTGTGATTGTTATCAATGACTTGGAGGAGGAGGCTGAAGGGTGGGTCAGTAAGTTTGCTGATGACACCAAGATGGTGGAGCAGTGGATAAGGTGGAGGGTTGTTATACGCTGCAAAGAGACATTGATAGGATGCAGAGCTGGGCCGAAAAATGTCAGATGGGTGTTTAACCCTGATAAGCGCGAGGTGATTCATTTTGTTCGGAAACATTTGAATGCGGATTACAGGTCAACGGCAGGGTTCTGAGGAATGTGGGGGAACAGAGAGATCTTGGGGTTCATGTCCACAGATCTCTGAAGGTTGCCACTCAAGTGGATAGAGCCGCAAAGAAGAATGTGTTAGCATTTATTAACAGGGGGCTTGAGTTTAAGAGCCGTGGGGTGATACTGCAACTGTACATGACCCTGGTGAGGCCACATTTGGAGTAGTGTGTGCAGTTCTGGTCACCTCATTATAGGAAGGATGTGGAAGCATTGGAAAGGGTGCAAAGGAGATTTACCAGGATGCTGCCTGGTTTGGAGGATCGGTCTTATGAGGAAAGGTTGAGGGAGCTAGGGCTTTTCTCTTTGGAGCGGAGGAGGATGAGAGGCGACTTAATAGAGGTTTATAACATGATGAGGGGGATAGAGTGGACGTTCCGAGACTATTTCCTCAGGTAGATGTAGCTGTTACAAGAGGGCATAACTACAAGGTTCACGGTGGGAGATATTGGAGGGACGTCCAAGGTAGGTTCTTTACTCAGAGTGGTCAGGGTGTGGAATGGACTGCCTGCTGTGATAGTGGAGTTGGACACTTTAGGAACTTTGAAGCGGTTATTGGATAGACACGTGGATCACACCAGAATGACAGGGAGTGGGATAGCTTGATCTTGGTTTTCAAGATCTTGATCTTGGACAAGGCTCGGCACAACATCGAGGGCCGAAGGGCCTGTTCTATATTCTATCTCAGTGCTTCTCCAGTAACACAGATACTGGAATTTTTTACCTACAAACAGAGAGATCTAGGTGTATAGGTCCACAGGTCACTGAAAGGGGCAACACAGGTGGAGAAGGTAGTCAAGAAGGCATACGGCATGCTTGCCTTCATTGGCCGGGGCATTGAGTAGAAAGATTGGCAAGTCATGTTGCAGCTGTATAGAATCTTAGTTAGGCCACACTTGTAGTTTCAATTCTGGTTGCCACACTACCAGAAGGATGTGGAGGCTTTAGAGAGGGTGCAGAAAAGATTTACCAGGATGCTGTCTGGTATGGAGGGCATTAGCTAGGAGGAGAGGTTGAATAAACTTGGTTTGTTCTCACTGGAACAAAGAAGGCCGAGTGGCGACCTGATTAAGAGGTCTACAAAATTATGAGGGGCATTTCCCCAGGGTAGAGGGGTCAATTACTAGGGGGCATAGGTTTAGAGGAGATGTGCAAGGCAAGTTTTTTTTTTTTACACAGAGGGTAGTGGGTGCCTTCCACCCTGTCCCCGTAACCCAATAACCCCTCCTAACCTATTTCGGGCACTAAGGGCAATTTAGCATGGCCAATCCACCTTATCTGCATGTCTTTGGACTGTGGGAGGAAACCGGAGCACACAGAGGAAACCCACGCAGACATGGGGAGAACGTGCAGACTTCACACAGACAGTGACCCAAGCTGGGAATCGATCCTGGAGCTGTGAAGCCACCGTGCTATCCACTTGTGCTACCTGCTGCCCAATTATGTAAGTTCATGTAAGCCTACTTGTGACACTAAAAAATATTATATATTACATTAACTGTCAACCCCATGGGATCTTACCTTGTTTATTACCTTTTGTACAGCACCTCATCAAATGTATTCTGGAAGTCCAGATACATCTACAGTACCCCATTATCCATTTGGCTTGTTACATCTTCGAAGAACTTCAGCAAAGTTCAGCAAAGGGCAGCACGGTAGCCTTGTGGATAGCAGGGCAGCACGGTAGCCTTGTGGATAGCACAATCGCTTCACACCTCCACGGTCCCAGGTTTGATTCTGGCTTGGGTCACTGTCTGTGCGGAGTCTGCACATCCTCCCCGTGTGTGCGTGGGTTTCCTCCGGGCGCTCCGGTTTCCTCCCACAGTCCAAAGATGTGCGGGTTAGGTGGATTGGCCATGATAAATTGCCCTTAGTGTCCAAAATTTCTCTTAGTGTTGGGTGGGGTTACTGGGTAATGGGGATAGGGTGGAGATGTTGACCTTGGATAGGGGGTAGGGTGCTCTTTCCAAGAGCCAGTGCAGACTCGATGGGCCGAATGGCCTCCTTCTGCACTGTAAATTCTATGTAAAATAAAAAATGATTCAAACACGATTTACCCTTCACAGAACTATGCTGACTCTGTTCGCCCTCTCACCTGATACCTCACAATGCCCGGGGAATGATTGACGGCATCTCCGGACCAACCGAAGCAGAGGGGCGGGACCGGAGGCCCGAGTGGGAGCAGCTGGTCCTCCAAGGAATCGCAGTGAATGGGAGGAGCCGGGACTGGGCTGAGTGAAGCATGCGCAGTGTGATTAATGGCGACGTGAAGAAGGTTCTTTCTCCGATTCACAATCCGTAAAGGTGAGAATGGCAGGTCAGTGGGATCAGCCCGGTCGTTAGGCACTCTTCGTAAACATATGATAGAAACAGGAAACCCGGAAAAATAACTTACCGGGACCCGGTGACCTGAGCGGAGGCTGCAGCTTTCTCACAGAACGAAGCGACCGCCATCTTTGTTTCGCACTGGCGTTCATGCGCATGCGCAGACACCCTTTTAATTGCGTGCTCGCTGCAGTGCGCACGCGCGCCTAACATATCTATTGGAGCAGAGCGCAGGCTCAGTCGCCATCATTGTTGGGGGCAACATTTTTACAAATGTTTCTTCATCTCAGACTGTCCATCAAACGTTTTCACTCTGAGTTACAGATTGTTATTTATGGGGCATAACAATGATACGTATCCAGAGGTGTGACAATAATTCGTATTTATATTGTGCCTGGACCAGAATAAAACATTGAGACTTTTCAGAGAAACGTTACAAAATAGGTGATCTTGGGGGTGATGAAATGAAAAATGAAAATCACGTATTGTCACAAGTAGGCTTCAAATGAAGTTACTGTGAAAAGCCACATTCCGGCGCCTGTTTGGGGAGGCTGTTACAGGAATCGAACCGTGCTGCTGGCCTGTTAGCTGTGTGCTAAACAGCCCCTCTTGTGATGGGGATATGTGTTTGGGCACATATGGCACATATGGGACATATGTGTATGTGTCTCGTGATGTGGATATGTGTTTGGGAGCTCATCTAGGGGTGAAATATTTCACCATTGTGAACAGTTTGCTTCAGCCTCAGACATTTGGCAGGGACAGACAGGGATGGAGTTTGTCGAGGAGATGGTTAAGGGTTTTGGAGATTCTGTCAAATTGTGATTCCGATTTAGGTTGAGAAAATGCCTCTCCATTGCTCCTGTCATTCCCACTCCCTTCACTCTCTCCCTTTCCCTCATAATTTCTGTCTCTGCACCACGACTCACTCTCCTTTTTTCTCTCTCTGTCTTTCTTGTCACATGGAATTCCCTAGCACAAAGGATTGTGGATACTCCACCATTGAATATATTTACGGTTACGATGGTGAGATTTTTGGTCTCTCAGGAAGTGAAGGAGATTGGGGAGCTGGTAGGAAAGGGGAATGGAAGACCAAGATCAGCCATAATTGTGTTCAATGGCAGAGCAAGTTTGACAGGCCGATTGGTTTCCTTCTGGTCCTATTGTGTTCTTGCAAAGGTGGGTTAAGGCCAGGTGGTAAGTTGCCTTTCCTGAAGGACATTAGTGAAGCAGTTGCTTTTTATGACAATCCAGCAGTTTTCATGGTCACTTTTACCCAGTGCTGGCCCCACAAATGACCAGATTTATTTAGGTCAATTTTACAATCTGCCTTTGTGTTTTTGTGGGTTCTCTCTCACTCTTTTTTTTTGTTTTCAATCATTTTGACAGTGTGTTACAAGGGGAAGATTTGGAGTCAGAAAACTCGAACCAAACGTTACATCAGGATCTGATTTGTTGCAACCTGAATATCTGTGAATTTTGACCATGAAAGGAAAAAGCCCCATTCACAGTGAGGAGAAACCATGGGAATGTGAGGAGGGATTCAGATCCACATCTCAACTGGAAATTCATCATTCCAGATACTCTGGGGAGACGTCATTCACTTGCTCTGATTGTGGGAAGGGATTCTCTCGATCATCCAGCCTGCTGCAACACCAGCGAGTGCACACCGGGGAGAAACCATTCAACTGCTCCGTGTGTGGGAAGGGATTCGCTCAGTCATCCAACCTGCTGAGACACCAGCTAGTTCACACTGGGAAGAGACCATTCATCTGCCGGGAGTGTGGGAAGGGATTCACTCGGTCATCTGACTTGATGATGCACCAGCGGGTTCACACGGACGAGAGACCATTTAAATGTCCAGACTGCGGGAAGTGCTATAAAAGTTCCCGGGACCTGATACTCCATCACCGTGTTCACACCAACGAGCGACCGTTCAGCTGCTCTCACTGTGGGACTGGGTTCAAGCAGTCATCTCAACTCCGTGAACACCAGCGCACTCACAGTGGGGAGAGGCCGTTCACCTGCTCCGTGTGTGGCAGTGGGTTCAGTAGGTCATCAAACCTGCGGACACACCAACGGGTTCACACTGGGGAGAGACCTTACACTTGCTCTGAGTGTGGAAAGGGATTCACTCAGTTGTCCACTCTACTAAATCACCAGAGTGTTCACAATGAGAAGAGACCATTTAAATGCCAAGACTGTGGGAAGTGCTACAAAAGTTCCCGGGAACTGCTCCACCATCAACGTGTTCACAGTGATGAGAGATGTTTTCAATGCCCAGACTGTGAGAAGTGCTTCAAAAGTTCCGGAGAACTTATGCGCCATCAACATATTCACACTGATGAGAAACCGTTCAGGTGCTCCTACTGCGGAACTGGGTTCAAGACATCATCTGACCTCACTGTACACCAGCGAACTCACACTGGGGAGAGACCGTTCACCTGCTCCCAGTGTGGGAAGACATTCACTCAGTCATCCAGCCTGCTGACACATCAGCGAGTTCACACCAGGGAGAGGCCATACACCTGCCCCAAGTGTGGGAAGGGATTCACACAGTCATCCAACCTGATGAGACACCAACGAATTCATAAGTAATTACAGTGAGTGGACAATCTGGTCAGTTGCCTCTGCTGCTTCCCTCCTTTCCACTTGCTCCGCCAGGCCAAACTGTGTCTAAAACTCCCCCTTGTCTGAGTGTGAACTCGGATCTATCTCCGGTTTCTCTCCGATCTCCTGTCATGTTCTGTTCAATCTCATCTTGTTTATGAGACCTGACTCCTGCTCCATTGACCCTATTCTCACTAAACCGCTGACCATCCAACTTCCCCACATTAACTGATATTGTTAACAGTTCTCTCTCTCTCTTCTGGTTTTGCCCCTCTCACTTTCAAATACACCACCCTCACCCTTCCCGAGAAAACAACCCTTGACGCCCAACTTGTTTGCAAATGGCCACCCCATCTCCAACCTCCCTTTCCTCTCCAACATGAGTTCCCCAAGGATCTATCCTAGGCCCCTCCTATTTCTCATCGACATGATGGCACTAGAATCCATAGAATCCCTACAGCGTGGAAGGAGCCCATTCGGCCCATCGGGTTAGCACTGTACATCTGAAAGAGCGCCCTAGCTAGGCTCACTACCATACCCTATCTCCATAACACCACCTAACCTGCACATCTTTGGACTGTGGGAGCACCCGGTGGAACCCCATAAAGATTTGGGGAGAATGCACAAACTCCATACTGACAGTCATCCAAGGCCTGATTCAAACCCGGGTCCCTGGTGCTATGAGGCATCAGTGCTATCCACTATCCCGCAGTCCAAAAACACTATTAGTTTTTATATGTACACTGATAACACCCAGCTCTACCTCACCCCCATCCCTCTCCATTCCTCCACTGTTACTAAATTATCAAACTGCTTATCCCACATCCACTGGATGAACAGAAATTTCCTCCAATTAAACATTGGGAAGACCTAAGCCACCACCACCTCAAATCCCACTCCCTAACTCCCGAGTCCATCCCTCTCCCTGGGAATTGTCTGAGGTTGAACCACACTCTTCACAATCTCCGTGTCAGATTTAAATCCAAGACGAGTTTCTGATCACATATCCACACTATCACAAACACCAAGTAATTCCACCTCTGTAACGTTACCTGTCTCTAGCCTACCACAGCTTGTCTGCTGCTGAAATCCTCATTCATACCCACATTAATGTATTCAATGCATTCCTGACTTGCCTCTCACATTAACTCTGCTTCCCAGCACCTGGAAACCTGAAATCATCCAAAACTCTGCTGCTCATCTGCTTTCTCACCCCAAATATATTTCATTTTTATAAACTTTTCCACTTAAGGGGCAATTTAGCATGGCCAATCCACCTACCCTGCACATCTTTTGGTTTGTGGGGGTGAGACCCACACAGACACCGGGAGAGTGTGCAAACTCCAAATGGACAGTGACCCGGGGCCGGGATTGAACCCGGGTCCCCGGCACTGTGAGGCAGCAGTACTAACCACTACGCCACCGTGCCGCCCTTTTCTCACCCCAAGTTGAGGAGAGAATATGGTGTAGTGGTCATGTCATCTGGACGGGTTATCCAGAGGCTCAGGTGAATGATCTGGGGACACCGGTTTAAATCTCAGCAGGCTGACAGGGTGTGGGAGTGGGTAGAACGTAGTCCAGAGCTTAGTGTTGAGGCAACTGAAGGAGCAGGGCCACCAATGGTGCAGAATTGAAATGGAGGGCAAGAGGGGCCACAATTAGCGGAGGAAGGTGGGTTGTGTAAATAGTGTGCAAGTTAAGACATGGGGCAACAGAATTTTGAATGACTTCAATTTTATAGATGGGAGAATATGGCAGAGCCGTCAGGAGTACATTAGAATTGCCAACTCTGGAGGTAATCCACAGTATGTATTATGTTTTCAGGTATGGAACGATCTGCCTGGACTATACACAGAACAGTACTTTTCACTGTACCTCGGTACACGTGACAATAAATCCAAATCCAAGAATCATAACAGAATGCAGCAAACGTGCACACAGGGGAACTTGGACAGCCAGCACGGGGATCAACCCTGCAACCCTGGTATTATTAGCACCACACTCTCACCATTCTCGATTCACTGAATCGTCCACCCTGCAGAATGGCCACCATCAGGGTTAGAAATCTTTCTATATTTCCGATTACCATCTCATTCTGCCTTGCATCCCTTTCACCGTTTAATCTGTCCTGCATTTCAGAGACCTCTCATAGCCTACTTGTGACAATAATAATAATTATTACACAATCAAGTTCAGGTCAGATTCCTGACTCAGGAGCATTAAAAGACCCCTGGATAGAAAGAACCACTGGCTTATGCACAATAATAATAATAATATTTATTATTGTCACAAGTAAGCTTACATTACACTTCAATGAAGTAACTGTGAAAATCCCCTGCGTCGCCACACTCCGGCACCTGTTTGGGTACACGGAGGAAGAATTCAGAATGTCCAAATTACCAGAAGGAAAGGTTTACTTGGGTATCTGTATAATTTGGTTCTTAATTTTATTGATTCCTGCCTCAGCGCACCCATTCGCCACATGATAGCAAAACAATTCACTGTTTTTAACTTTCAATGACAGTGTTTATACCCAGTATCCCCCGCGGTGGAGATTGTCCTCTATTCTCACCACAGGAGAGCAGTGCGCAAGCGCAGTACCGCCCGGTGTCCGGAGCATGCGCAGTGATAGCGATGGTAAGTCTCTTGTCTGTCATATCGCCAAACTGGTGAAGATGTGGAATGCAGAGGGAGCGATGGAGCCGGTGGGTGGATGTGGAGGGTTTCCAAACACCTGGTGAATGCCACAAACCCTGAATCTGAACTTGCGGGTCCCTCATTTGCAGCTCCAGTCTTTATCCCCCAAAAAGCCAAAGGTTAACTGCTGATTTAATAGGGAGAGTGTTTGCGTCTAGTTTTGTACATGTAAAATATGGTGGGCAGGGCTTCAGTGCCTGTTCCCACCCGGGTCCTAGCACCTGACAAAAACATCAATTTATTTCTTCTGCCACTCGTGGTTAACTAAGGTAGACGTTCATCTGTTTCCATAGCAAGTAATTCCTGGTCGCTCGTCCGTTACCAGGGGTTTTTAACTTGAGAGGCTCCCACGCAACACGTGGCTGACCAGGACTCTCTCCCACTCTTACCGTCAGGCATTGGTGCATTTGGAAGCATTTGTAGGTTGACACACTCAACCTGTTTGAACACACTTTCCTTGGCCATCAAGTCCTGGGGTAGGACTCGAATCCCGAGATTCTGGCTCAGAGGCAACCACACTGCTGCACAAGACCCCCCTGCCCGCCTCGTCAATCTAATCTTTATTGTCGCAAGTAGGCTCACATTAACATTGCAATGAAGTTACTGTGGAAAAACCCCAACTCACCACACTAGTTCAGGTACACAGAGGGAGAATTCAGAATGTCCAAATTACCTAACAGCACGTCTTTCGGGACCAAAATTAACCAAATATTGAGGTGCAGTGCCTTCAGGTAACTATGCAGGGACTGCAACCTTTCACATTGAATAAATACTTGGCCCATGGACTTGTCAAGGCTAAAAACATCACCTACAGCCTGATGAACGGCCGCACAGTCATTAGCACTGATGCTTCACAGCGCCAGGTTACCGGGTTCAATTTCCAGCTTGGATCACTGTCTGTGCAGACTCTGCACATTCTTCCCGTGTCTGCGTGGGTTTCTTCGGGTGCTCTAATTTCCTCCCACAAGTCCCGAAAGACATGCTTGTTGGTGAATTGGACATTCTGAATTCTCCCTCTGTGCACCCGAACAGGCGTCGGAATGTGGAAACTAGGGGCTTTTCATAGTAACTTCATTGTTGTGTTAATATAAGCATACTTGTGACAGTAAAGATTATTTTTTTTTAAAATTAAAATTAAATAAAAATACTTTAATACTGTAGTTAATGAATGCTGACTATAGTTCCCACAATGCACCGCGGCCCAGAAACCACTCTATCCAACTGGATCATTTCGTAGGCGCTGAGTGCGCATGCTCCAGGGTCAGCCGGCCGCGGGGCACTCTGGGTGGCTCCTCTGTTCCGTGTCGCAGGGAACCGAGAAGAGGTGGTTCAAATGGGCTTCAATGAACTGGTAAGGATATGGAATCCCAGGGGGAGTGATGGAGCCAGCTCTGGACGGGGAGAGTTTCTCAGCTCCCGAGTGAAGTCCGCGAACCCTAAATAAGACCCTGCGGTCACGAGTTTGTGGCTTTGGATCCTGTTCCTGGGATCAGACCCGGGTGAAAGGCCGCCATGTTGGTTCAACGAGGCGAAGAGCGCATGCGCTGGCGGCAGGGTGACGTAAGAGAGAATGGGCAGGACTTTTGGGTCTCTTTTCCAACGGGGTCCTAGTGCCCGGAATACATATTTTCAGATTAGTTTAAAATTGTTAATTAGCGGCACTGTGGTTGGCACTGCTGCCTCACAGAGACCCGGAATCGATTCATTGGTTGGGTGGCTGTCATTGTGAAGTTTGCACATTCTCCCTGTGTCTGCGTGGATTTCTTCCGGTGCTCTGTTGTCCTCCCACAACCCAAATATCTGCAGGTTAGGTGAAAAAAAAATGGAAATCACTTATTGTCACAAGTAGGCTTCAAATTAAGTTACTGTGAAAAGCCCCTGGTCGCCACATCTGGTCGCACCTGTTCGGGGAGGCTGGTACGGGAATTGAACTGTGCTGCTGGCCTGCCTTGGTCTCCTTTAAAAGCCAACAATTTAGCCCTGTGCCAAACCTGCCCCATGTGGGGTTATGGGGATAGGGTGGGGGTGTGGGCTGAGGCAGGATACTCCTTGAGAAGGTCAGCTTTACTGCTCGGAGCGGAGGGTCTGCTCCTGATCTGTTTAAAACACCAATTTGTAGATCCAGATAGGTGAGTCCTATGGGGGAGAATGTAGGGATTCCTCTGGCTGCTGGCCTCTCTTCTGTGGTTTTGTCCATGTTCAGGAGGCCCTGGAGTGGGACCATGAGGTGTTCACCAGTACGCTTGATACCTTCCACAACTGTTGGTACCTCCGGGTGCAGAGTGTTTCTGAGACCCTGAAAGAAACATTCTGGTTTAGTTAAAAAACTTTCCTTTGGTATTTTTTCCAAATTGAGAGTTCCCAATTCTTTTTTTCCAATTAAGGGGAAATTTATTGCACCCAATCCACCTACCCTCCACATCTTTTTTGGGTTGTGGGGTGAGCCCCACACAGACACGGGGAATATGTACAAACTCCACATGGACAGTGACCTGGGGCCGGATTGATCCTGGGTCCTCAGCGCCATGAGGCAGTATTGTAAACCACCATCCCCTTGCTTTCCTTTGTTTTTGTTGGGATTTTGCTTTCCTTTACTTTGATTGGGTGGCACGGTACAACAGTGGTTAGCACAGTTACTTTACAGCTTCAATGTCCCAGGTTCGATTCCAGGCTTGGTCACTGTCTGTGTGGAGTCTGCACATTCTCCCTTTGTCAGTCCAGAGTTGTGCAGGTTAGGTGCATTGGCCATGACAAAGAGCCCTTGGTATCGAAAAAAATGTTAGGTGTGGTTACGGGAATAGGATGGGGTGTACTTTCCAGCGGCCGGTGCAGAGTCGTTGGGTCTAATGGCCTTCTTCTGCACTGTAAATTCTATGATGATCTGTGATGATATTTGGGGAAACAAGAGATGAAAGAATATTCCACAGAAATTAGAATTATTTGCTCTGAATTTCTATCCTGGAATGAAAGTGATACTGACATTGTCAACTCCTTTTACAGTGGATTGGAAGGAGAGAATTTGACACATTCATCATGGTCTGACTATCATCAGCCTTTGAATGTGGAAGGAGAAATGTTTGTCTGTTCTGCCTGTGGGAAAGGATCTGAAACATCATTGTGACTGGACAAGCACACACCCGAGTGAGAGTGTTTCAGTGAACTGACTGTGGAAAGAGCTTTAACAGTTACACAGCCTGAAAAAACATTGCACCGTTTATAGTAAGGAGAGACCGTACATGTGTTCTGTGTGTAGAGGAGGCTTCAACTGATTATCCAGCCTGTTTTTTATTGTTCATTGGATGTGGGCATCGCGAGTTGTCAAAGCATTTATTGCCCATCCCTGAGGGAATTTAAGAATCAACCACATTGCTATGGATCTGGAGTCATATGTAGGCCAGAACTGAAGGACCTCAGTGACCCAGATGGGTTTTTACAACCAATGATAATGATTTGATGGTCATCATTAGAATTTGAATTCCATATCCTTATGGAATTCAAATTTCACCATTTGCCGCGGTGGGATTCGAACCTGGGTCCCCAGACCATTACCCTGGGTCTCTAGATTATTAGTCCAGTGACAATACCCCTACGTCACTGCCTTGGTAGCACAAGGACGCCGGCATCATGGGGAAACCGTGGAAATGTGGGGACTGTGGGAAGGGATTCAGATCCCCATCAGGGCTGGAAATTCATCGACGTAGTCACACCAGGGAGAGGACTTTCAACTGCTCCGACTGTGGGAAGAGCTATAAGAATGCTGGGGGTCTAATTAATCATCAACGTGTTCACACGAGAGAGAAGCTGTTCACCTGCTCCACCTGTGGAAAGGAATTCACCTGGGAGTCCAGTCTGATGACACATCAGCGAGTTCACACTGGAGAGAAACCCTACGCTTGCTCTCAGTGTGGGAAGAGCTTCCGGTGTTCATCCAACCTCACTGAACATCTACGGGTTCACACTGGGGAGAGACCATTCCACTGCTCTGAGTGCGGGCAGAGATTCACTTGTTCTTCCCACCTCACTGATCACAAGCGTGTCCACACTGGTGAGAGACCATTTGTCTGCTCCGTGTGTGGAAAGGGATTTATTAGATCAACATTGCTTCTTAGTCACCAGCAAGTTCACACTGAAGAGAAAGCATTCACCTGCACTGAGTGTGGGAAGAGTTTCACTCGTCCATCGAATCTTAGGAATCACCAGCGAGTTCACACTGGGGAGAAACCCTTTACCTGCACTCAGTGTGGGAAGGGATTCGCTACAAAATCACAGCTTCAGGCACATAAACTTGTTCACAATGATGAGAGACCTTTTCAATGTTCTGACTCTGAGAAGAGCTTTAAAAGCAGAAGGGATTTGATGAACCACCAGCGAATCCATTCTGGGGAGAAGCCGTTCACCTGCCCCGTGTGTGGCAGAGGATTCACTCAGCCATCCGCTCGTCTGAAACACCAGAGAGTTCACATGTGATTACAGGGATTGGATTCCTACACCCAAGAATGGACCATGTTCATTCTGACAGTTCTGATTTATTTCCTATTGATGTTCAACCCCAGCCCAGTTAAAGGGATTAATAGAGTGGACATGAATTGCACTAAACACAGTGTTCACCTCGATGGGTGAGGAGCTGCGGAGGGTGGCGGAGGTGAACAAAGGGCCCAGAGCCAAGACGCAGGACCTGGAGAGCAGGCCGAGAAAGCTAAATTTGAGAATTGTGGGCCTGCCCAAGGGGGTGGAGGGCCTGAGGCCGGCTGAGTACTTTGTGAGGATGTTTGAGGAGTTGATGAGGGAGGGGGAAGATGCCTCCCGCTACGAGTTGGGCAGGGCACATCGGTCGCTCAGGCCGAAGCCTAAAGCGAATGAGCCACCAAGGGCCGGTATTCTGCTTCCACAGCGACCACATGAAGGAGAGGGTTTTGAGCTGGGCAAAGCAGAGGCGAGGTGTGGGAAGACGCTGGCATATGAACATAACAAGACCTGATGACGGAGCTGCAGATAAGGCGGGTGGCCTTTCGCGGGGAGAAGGCGGCATTGTATGGCAGCGGAGTGAGATTCAGAGTAGTCTAACCTGCACGTTGAGAGTGACTCACAATGGACTTCCGGTGGCGGCGATGACGTAGGAGGCCGCACATTTGGAAGCTCCCATTTTAAACGGACTTTTCGGCTCTTTTTAGAGCCCAAAATGCAAATTTTTCGACATCTCCCGGTGGGAGAAGGTGTGCTGATCGACTTTCCCTGCAGTCCATGACTCGAACTCGGAGTGGAAAGGGGGAAAAACGGCAGCAGCTCCCCAGAAAAAACGGGGGAAGGAATCCAAGATGGCGGCCGGCGGAGCTCCAGAGGAGTGGAAGTAGTGGGCCCAGGAGCAACAAGCTGCTCTCCTGCTCTGCTTTCCAGACTTCAAGGCTGAGGTACTGAGCTCTCTGCAGGAAACGAACAGAAGGCTGTCGGAGATTCAGACGACCCAGGGTGCTGCCATCAAGGAGTTGCAGACGCAGGCCACTGAACGAGAGGAGGAGGCCGTGGTGCTCGTGAGTAAGGTGGAGGGGCACGAGGCACTCCACAAGAAGTGGCAGGAACGCTTCGAGGAGCTTGATCACCGCATGAGGCGGAAAAACCTGCGGATCTTGGGCCTTGCGGAGGGGCTGGAGGGGTCAGACCTGACAACCTACGTGGCTACAATGCTGAACTCGCTAGTGGGGGCCGGGTCTTTCTATCTGCCCTTGGAGCTGGAGGAAGCACACAGGGTACTGGCCAGGAGGCCTAAGGAGGATGAATCCCCGCGTGCGGTGCTGGTGAGGTTCCACCGGTTCAGTGATCGGGA
>NW_024055985.1:0-88 GCF_902713615.1 Scyliorhinus canicula | reverse complement strand
CTCACTCCCTCCATTCTCACTCTGCTGCATCGAAGATACACCCTCCCTATTCTCCTGAAGGTGCTAACTATGCTGAATGCAGATCTGC
>NW_024055984.1:0-21857 GCF_902713615.1 Scyliorhinus canicula | reverse complement strand
CTTGTGGGTAAAATGTTGGAAAAGGTTATAAGAGATAGGGTTTATAATCATCTTGAAAAGAACAAGTTGATTAGCGATACTCAACACGGTTTTGTGAAGGGTAGGTCATGTCTCACAAACCTTATTGAGTTTTTTGAGAAGGTGACCAAACAGGTGGATGAGGGTAAAGCGGTTGATGTGGTGTATATGGATTTCAGTAAGGCGTTTGATAAGGTTCCCCACGGTAGGCTATTGCAGAAAATAAGGAAGTATGGAATTGAAGGTGATTTAGCAGTTTGGATCAGTAATTGGCTAGCTGAAAGAAGACAGAGGGTGGTGGTTGATGGCAAATGTTCATCCTGGAGTTCAGTTACTAGTGGTGTACCGCAAGGATCTGTTTTGGGGCCACTGCTGTTTGTCATTTTTATAAATGACCTGGAAGAGGGTGTAGAAGGATGGGTTAGTAAATTTGCAGATGACACGAAGGTCGGTGGAGTTGTGGATAGTGCTGAAGGATGTTATAGGATACAGAGGGACATAGATAAGCTGCAGAGCTGGGCTGAGAGGTGGCAGATGGAGTTTAATGCAGAAAAGTGTGAGGTGGTTCACTTTGGAAGGAGTAACAGGGATGCAGAGTACTGGGCTAATGGCAAGATTCTTGGTAGTGTAGATGAACAGAGAGATCTCGGCATCCAGGTACATAAATCCCTGAAAGTTGCAACCCAGGTTAATAGGGCTGTTAAGAAGGCATATGGTGTGCTAGCCTTTATCAGCAGGGGGATTGAGTTTCGGAGCCACAAGGTCATGCTGCAACTGTACAAACTCTGGTGCGGCCACACCTGGAGTACTGCGTGCAGTTCTGGTCACCACATTATAGGAAGGATGTGGAAGCTTTGGAAAGGGTTCACAGGAGATTTACTAGGATGTTGCCTGGTATGGAGGGAAGGTCTTACGAGGAAAGGCTCAGGGAATTGAGGTTGTTTTCGTTAGAGAGGAGAAGGCTGAGAGGTGACTTAATAGAGACATATAACATAGTCAGAGGGTTAGATAGGGTGGACAGTGAGAGTCTTTTTCCTCGGATGGTGATGACCAACACGAGGGGACATAGCTTTAAATTGAGGGGTCGTAGATATAGGACAGATGTCAGAGGCAGTTTCTTTACTCAGAGAGTAGTAGGGGTGTGGAACGCCCTGCCTGCAACAAGTAGTAGACTCGCCAACTTTAAGGGCATTTAAGTGGTCACTGGATAGACATATGAATGAAAATGGAATAGTGTAGGTCAGATAGGCTTCAGATGGTTTCACAGGTCGGCGCAACATCGAGGGCCGAAGGGCCCGTACTGCGCTGTAGTGTTCAATGTTCTATGTTCTTGGCAAAAGCTGGTTGAGGTGCTGGTCAAGGAGAGAGGAGGGCTGGACGAGAAGACTGAACCATGTGTGGGACCTGTCTTTTATAGGTCCCAGGGATCTGCGCCCCTATGGGCGGACTCCCTTACCTGCTCGGAATCGATTGGGTGTCTTCCCAATCGATATGTTTGAATCCCCCCAATACTGAGGCTGTTCCTTAGCTACTGGGCGGGCTCTGAATCCCCCAAATACTGAGACTGTTCCTTAGCTACTGGGCGGGCTCTGAATCCCCCCAATACTGAGGCTGTTCCTTAGCTACTGGGCGGGCTCTGAATCTCCCCAATACTGAGGCTGTTCCTTAGCTACTGGGCAGGCTCTCAGGCTCTTTGGTTTCGAACCTTGCTGGTGCCGGGGTGTCTGGTATCCTTTACAATGTTGCAGTTACTTCCCCAATTGTGTCCATTGTCTCTGGAATCATTCCATTAACATGCTAACTATCCCGGAGATTGCCTCATTAGTATGCGGAATGTTTGTTTTGGTGCTGTCTGCTTTCCTAGCAGACAGAATCCACACCTGCTAGGGGCAGCCTGCTGGGGCTGCAAACATTGTCCATTTTAACCTGTATGCTTTGCGTTCCTCCATTTTGTATTTAGGGAATGGCCAACTTCGGTGGCTACAGGGGGGGGCCTAGCTGGGGTGGGGGGGGGGGGGGAGAGGGGGGTGTTGGGGGGGGGGGGGGAGAGGGGGGGGTTGGGGGGGGTAGGGGGGGGTACTGGGTTGCTGCTGGAAGGGCCGAAGGGGAACAGATGGTGATGGGGGGGGGGGTCGGGATGGGGATCTGCCACCGTGGGGAACGGGCCGTGTGGGTACTGAGGTACGTGGTGGGCCGAGGGAGTGTTATGGCTGACCGGCGCAGGGGGAGGGGGAATAGCCCCCTGATTCGGCTGGTCACATGGAATATAAGGGGGCTGAATGGGGTGGTCAAACAGGCCCGGGTGGTCGCGCATTTGAAGGGGCTGGGGGCAGATGTGGCTCTGCTCCAGGAGACGCAGCTTAGGGTGGCAGATCAGGTTAGGCTGAGAAGAGGGTGGGTTGGGCAGGTATTTCACTCGGGGTTAGATGCGAGGAACCGGGGGGTGGCGATTTTGGTAGGAAAGAATTTGTCGTTTGTGGTGTTGAGTGTGGTGGCGGATAGCTGGCAGATATGTGATGGTGAGCGGTAGGCTCCAGGGGAGAGCGGGTGGTGCTGGTTAATGTGTACGCCCCCAATTGGGACGATGCAGGCTTCATGCGGCACATGCTGGGCCGGATTCTAGACCTTGAGACGGGGGGGCTTGATATTGGGAGGAGATTTTAATCCTGTGCTGGACCCGACCCTGGATCGCTCCAGGTCCAGGACGGGTAAGAGGCCGGCGGCGGCCACAGTGCTGAGGGGGTTCACCAGATGGGAGGGGTGGATCCTTGAAGGTTTATGAGGCCGTGGGGTAGGGAATTCTCGTTCTTCTCCCATGTCCACAAGGCTTATTCCCGGATTTACTTTTTTGTCTTCAGCAGGGCGCTGATTCCGAGGGTGCTGGGGGCGGAGTATTCGGTGATAGCCATATCTGACCACGCTCCGCATTGGGTGGACCTGGAGCTGGGGGAGGGGAGCGACCAACGCCCGCTGTGGAGGTTAGAGGTGGGGCTGCTGTCGGACGAGGAGGTATGTGGGCGGGACCGGAGGTATATAGAGGGGTATTTGGAAACTAATGACGATGGGGAAGTGCAGGTGGGGGTGGTCTAGGAGGCGTTGAAGGCGGTGGTTAGAGGGGAGCTGATTTCTATTAGGGCGCACAGGGAGAGGGGGGAGAAAAGGGAGAGGTTGGTGGAAGAAATGGTGAGGGTGGACAGGAGGTACGCGGAGGCCCAGTTGAAGGGCTTTTGAGGAAGCGTCGTAGTCTCCAAGCGGAGTTTGACATATTGACCACCCGGAAAGCGGAGGCGCAGTGGAGGAGGGCGCAGGGGGCGGTATATGAGTACGGGGAGAAGGCAAGTCGGATGTGGCCCACCAGCTCCAGAAGCAGGAGGCGGCGAGGGAGATAGGGGGAGTTAGGGATGGAGGAGGGAGTCTGGTGCGGAGTGCAAGGGGCATTAACGGAGTGTTCAGGTCCTTCTATGAGGAGTTATACCGGTCAGTGCTCTGGGGAGGAGGGTGGGATGGACCGCTTCTTGGACAAGCTGGAGTTCCCGAGAGTGGGGGAGGAGCGAGCGGAGGATCTGGGGGCGCCAGTCGAGTTGGAGGAGCTGATCAATGCGATGGGGAGTATGCAGTCAGGGAAGGCATCGGGGCCTGATGGTTTCCCGGTGGAATTTTACAAGAAGTTTTCAGACCTGTTGGGCCCGCTGTTAGTGAGCACCCTGAATGAGGCCGGGGGGGGGGGGGGGGGGGGGGGGGGCTTGCCCCCGACAATGTCCAGAGCACTAATTTCATTGATTTTGAAGCGGGATAAGGACCCCCTCCAGTGTGGATCTTACAGGCCGATCTCACTCCTCAATGTGGACACGAAGCTGTTGGCCAAGATACTGGCCAGGAGGGTGGAGGATAGAACATAGAATAGCTGGGGTCCCAGCACCGATCCCTGTGGTACACCACTGGTTAGAACATAGAACATAGAACATAGAACGATACAGCGCAGTACAGGCCCTTCGGCCCTCGATGTTGCACCGACATGGGAAGTCAAAAACTAAAGGCCATCTAACCTACACTATGCCCTTATCATCCATATGCTTATCCAATAAACTTTTAAATGCCCTCAATGTTGGCGAGTTCACTACTGTTGCAGGTAGGGCATTCCACGGCCTCACCACTCTTTGTGTAAAAAACCCACCTCTGACCTCTGTCCTATATCTATTACCCCTCAATTTAAGGCTATGTCCCCTCGTGTTAGCCACCTCCATCTGCGGGAGAAGGCTCTCACTGTCCACCCTATCTAACCCTCTGATCATTTTGTATGCCTCTATTAAGTCACCTCTTAACCTTCTTCTCTCTAACGAAAACAACCTCAAGTCCATCAGCCTTTCCTCATAAGATTTTCCCTCCATACCAGGCAACATCCTGGTAAATCTCCTCTGCACCCGTTCCAAAGCTTCCACGTCCTTCCTATAATGAGGCGACCAGAACTGCCGCAATACTCCAAATGCAGCCGTACTAGAGTTTTGTACAGCTGCAACATGACCTCATGGCTCCGGAAGTCAATCCCTCTACCAATAAAGGCCAACACACCATAGGCCTTCTTCACAACCCTATCAACCTGGGTGGCAACTTTCAGGGATCTATGTACATGGACACCGAGATCCCTCTGCTCATCCACACTACCAAGAATTTTACCATTAGCCAAATATTCCGCATTTCTGTTATTCTTTCCAAAGTGAATCACCTCACACTTCTCCACATTAAACTCCATTTGCCACCTCTCAGCCCAGCTCTGCAGCTTATCTATGTCCCTCTGTAACCTGCAACATCCTTCCGCACTGTCTACAACTCCACCGACTTTAGTGTCGTCTGCAAATTTACTCACTCATCCTTCTGCGCCCTCCTCTAGGTCATTTATAAAAATGACAAACAACAACGGCCCCAGAACAGATCTTTGTGGTACACCACTCGTAACTGAACTCCATTCTGAACATTTCCCATCAACTACCACTCTCTGTCTTCTTTCAACTAGCCAATTTCTGATCCACATCTCTAAATCACCCTCAATCCCCAGCCTCCGTATTTTCTGCAATAGCCGACCGTGCGGAACCTTATCAAACGCTTTACTGAAATCCATATACACCACATCAACTGCTTTACCCTCGTCTACCTGTTCAGTCACCTTCTCAAAGAACTCGATAAGGTTTGTGAGGCATGACCTACCCTTCACAAAACCATGCTGACTGTCCCTAATCATATTATTCCTATCTAGATGATTATAAATTGTATCTTTTATAATCCTCTCCAAGACTTTACCCACCACAGATGTTAGGCTCACCGGCCTATAGTTACCAGGGGTCCCGCAGGTCATTCACGAGGACCGAGCGGGTTTGAAGGGGAGGCAGCTGAATGTCAATGTACGGCGGCTTCTTAACGTCATAATGATGCCGGCGGCGGATGGAGAGGCGGAGATAGTGGCATCGATGGATGCGGAGAAAGCTTTTGACAGGGTAGAGTGGAGATACCTGTGGGAGGTATTGAGGAGGTTTGGGTTCGGTGAGAGATTTATTAGGTGGGTGAGGCTGTTGTATAACGCTCCGGTGGCGAGCGTGGTGACGAACGGGAGGAGGTCGGTCGACTTTCGGTTGTACCGGGGGACGAGGCAGGTGTGCCCTGCTGGAATCATCAATTCAGCGAACACGTGTAGTTGGATCTGAACAGAGGCTTTAATACACTTACAACAGAGCCAGCCTATTTGTCGTTGAACTTCAGGTGAACTGGCAGGCTGGCTCTAAGGCACTGATCTTTATACATCGGTCCCAGGGGGAGGAGTCCTGGGCGGAGCCAAGGGAGGAGCCCAGTACAAACTCTCGCGTACTCCCAGAGCGACTCCCCCTGGTGGTCGGATAGTGCAACTGCACTTACAATGGGTAGATAACGAACATATATACATGGAGTGATATTGGCAACTATATATAGTGTGAATCACATTCACCACATTCACCCCCTGTTTAAAAAATCAAGTCCGGCGGGGGTGATGGCTCAAAGAGTCAGTCTGTCCGGTGGACGAATTGTCCGTTTTGATCTGCGGAGCACCGGGGTTGCAGCCTCTTGCGGTGGCTGGGCAGGCGTCGAGGTCTGGGGTACGGTTGTCGGCTCCGGGGCGAGTCTTGTCCGAGCCTCATACACCTCCTGGCCGAATGGAGACTGGGGGCGCGGGGGGCGGGATGGTGCTGGCGCTCGGGACTGGTGGGGTGAGCTCGCAGAATCGGGGGGGCAAGGGGGCGGCTGCATAGGGATCGGGGAAAGGAGTTCCTCGGTGGGGGTAGATGGGGGGGCTGGATCCAGCGGGTGCCAGGTCCCGGAGGGATACTGTGTCCTGGCGACCGTCCGGGAACTCAACAAATGGGTACTGTGGGTTGGAATGAAGCAGGCCCCCTTTTCAACAATGGGGTTGGTCTTGTGCGGCCTGACGTGCTTCCTCAGGAGGACCGGGCCTGGCGTCCTCAGCCACGCCGGAAGTGAGACCCCTGTGGTAGTGCCCCTGGAAAAAATGAAGAGCCGCTCGTGGGGGTTTGGTTTGTAGCTGTACACAGGAGGGATCTAATTGCATGGAGCGCGTCAGGGAGGCCTTCCTGCCATTGGGAAACTTGGAGCTTTCTAGACCGGAGGGTCAGTAGGACGGTCTTCCAGACCGTCACGTTCTCCCTCTCCACCTGTCCGTTCCCCCTGGGGTTGTAGCTGGTAGTCCTGCTCGAGGCGATGCCCTTGTCGAGCAGGTACTGACGCAGCTCGTCGCTCATAAAGGACGCACCCCGGTCGCTGTGCACGTAGCTGGGGAAACTGAACAGGGTGAAGACACTATGCAGGGCCCTAATGACTGTGTGGGAGGTCATATCGGGGCATGGAATGGCAAAAGGGAATCGGGAGAACTCATCAATAATGTTAAGGAAGTAAATGTTTTTGTTAATTGAGGAGAGTGGCCCTTTGAGATCGATCGCAAGGCGTTCAAAGGGCCTAGAAGCCTTGACCTGGTGGGCCCTGTCTGGTCCATAGAAGTGCGGTTTGCACTCCGCACAGATCGGGCAGTCCCTGGTGACCGCTTTTACCTCCTCGTTGGAGAAAGGCAGGTTTCGGGCTCTGATGTAGTGGGCGAGCCGGGTGACCCCTGGGTGGCAGAGGTCGTTGTGGATGGCTTTCAGATGGCTGATCTGCGCGCTGGCACATGTCCCGCGGGATAGGGCATCCGATGGCTCGTTGAGCTTCCCCGGTCGATATTTGATATCGTAATTGTAGGTGGAGAGTTCAATCCTCCACCGAAGGATTTTATCATTTTTTATTTTGCCCCTTTGTGAGTTGTCGAACATAAAGGCAACCGATCGTTGGTCGGTGATGAGGTTGAACCTCCTACCTGCGAGGTAGTGCCTCCAGTGACGTACAGCTTCCACGATGGCTTGTGCTTCCTTCTCGACTGAGGAGTGTCGGAGTTCTGAAGCGGAGAGGGTACGGGAGAAAAATGCAACGGGCCTCCCTGCCTGATTTAAAGTGGCTGCGAGAGCTACCTCTGAGGCATCGCTCTCAACCTGAAAGGGAGTGGATTCATCCACCGCCCGCATGGCTGCTTTGGCGATGTCGTCCCTGATGCAGCTGAAGGCCTGGCGCGCCTCAGCAGACAGGGGAAATCGTGTGGCCCTAAAGAGTGGGCGGGCTTTGTCTGCATATTGAGGGACCCACTGGGCGTAATATGAGAAGAAGCCCAAGCACCGTTTGAGGGCCTTGGGGCCATGGGGGAGGGGGAGCATGCGGTCCGGGTCTGGGCCCAGGACTCCGTTCTCCACGACGTAGCCGAGGATGGCCAGTCTGTTTGTGTGGAAAACGCATTTCTCCGTGTTATAAGTGAGGTTTAATTTCTGTGCCGTTTGGAGAAAACGGTGGAGGTTGGCGTCGTGGTCCTGCTGGTCATAGCCGCAGATGGTAACATTGTCCAGATACGGAAACGTGGCCCGCAGCCCGTACTGGTCTACCATTCGGTCCATTGCTCGTTGGAACACCGAGACCCCATTAGTGATGCCGAAGGGGACCCGGAGGAAATGGAAGAGGCGGCCATCGGCCTCGAATGCCGTGTAGTGGCGGTCCTCCGGGCGGATTGGGAGCTGGTGGTATGCAGACTTCAGATCCACCATGGAAAATAGCCGATATTGGGCGATCTGATTAACCATGTCTGCGATTCTGGGGAGGGGATACGCGTCTAGGAGCGTAAAGCGATTTATGGTCTGGCTATAATCGACGACCATGTGGAATTTTTCCCCGGTCTTGACGACCACCACCTGAGCTCTCCAGGGACTATTACTGGCCTCTATGATCCCCTCACTGAGCAGCCTTCGGACCTCCGTTCTGATAACTACCCTATCCTGCAGGCTGTACCGCCTGCTGCGGGTGGCTACGGGTTTGCAATCCGGGGTGAGGTTGGTGAAGAGAGGAGGGGGGGGGCGATGCGCAGCGTGGCGAGGCTGCAGATAGTGAGTGGGGGCAGGGGCCCGCCGAAGCTGAGGGTGAGACTCTGGAGGTTACATTGGAAATCCAAGCCTAAGAGGATTGGCGCACAGAGGTCGGGCAAGACATACAGTTTAAATTTGGAATAGCTAGCGCCTCGAATCGTTAGCGTTGCTGTAGTGCGGCCTTGGATTTGGATGGAATGGGAGCCCGAAGCGAGGGCGATAGTTTGGTTGATGGGATAAATAGGGAGGGAACAGCGTCTTACCAGCTCTGGGTGTATAAAGCTCTCTGTGCTCCCGGAGTCGAAGAGGCACGACGTGTTGTACCCGTTGATCTGGACCTTCCGTCATCGAATTTCCCAGATGCTTGGGGCGAGATTGGTCGAGGGTGACCGTGTTGAGTTGCGGGCCGCATGGTGGGTGCCCCGGGGGAGTCGAATTCTTCCGATCGGGCGTCCTGTCGAGTAGATGCCGCTGCGTTCTGGCGAGCTTGATGCAGGAACACTGCGCTGAGTTGTGGGCCATGTGGTGACTGCCCGGGGAGACCGTACTCCTCCGATGAGCTGTTTGAGTCTGGGGATGAGGCTAGGGCCCTTGGATCGCACGTGGAGGGTGGTGATGAAGGTGGCGTCCAAGATGGCGGCCCCCATGAATCGCACGTGGCCGGCCGCATGGTGGAGGATTGCCAAGATGGCGGCCCCCATGAATCGCACGTGGCCGGCCGCATGGTGGAGGTTTGCCAAGATGGCGGCCCCCATGAAACGCACGTGGCCGGCCGCATGGTGGAGGATTGCCAAGATGGCGGCCCCCATGAAACGCACGTGGCCGGCCGCATGGTGGAGGATTGCCAAGATGGCGGCCCCCATGAATCGCACGTAGCCGGCCGCATGGTGGAGGATTGCCAAGATGGCGGCCCCCATGGATCGCACGTGGCAGGAGGGGGCGGAGCCTGAGCGTAGGCCGCAGCGTTTCGGGCCCCGCGGGCCAGCTGGTGCTGGGGGCGATGTGTTTGGACTGTTGGGGTGTTGAGGGCTGGGGCCCTTCTGCCGAGGCACACTTTAGCATAGTGGCCTTTCTTCCCGCAGCTGCTGCAGGTCGCGGATCGGGCTGAGCAGCGCTGCCGCGGGTGCTGGCTTTGTCCACAGAAGTGGCAGCAGGCTGGGGCTGCTGAATAACTGGTTTAGGGAGCTGAATAGTGGCAGGCTGGGGCTGCTGAATAACTGGTTTGGGGAGCTGAATAGTGGCAGGCTGGAGCTGCTGAATAACTGGTTTGGGGAGCTGAATAGTGGCAGGCTGGAGCTGCTGAATAACTGGTTTGGGGAGCTGAATAGTGGCAGGCTGGAGCTGCTGAATAACTGGTTTGGGGAGCTGAATAGTGACAGGCTGGGGCTGCTGAATAACTGGTTTGGGGAGCTGAATAGTGGCAGGCTGGGGCTGCTGAATAACTGGTTTGGGGAGCTGAATAGTGGCAGGCTGGGGCTGCTGAATAACTGGTTTGGGGAGCTGAATAGTGGCAGGCTGGAGCAGTTGAATAACTGGTTTGGGGAGCTGAATAGTGACAGGCTGGGGCTGCTGAATAACTGGTTTGGGGAGCTGAATAGTGACAGGCTGGGGCTGCTGAATAACTGGTTTGGGGAGCTGAATAGTGGCAGGCTGGGGCTGCTGAATAACTGGTTTGGGGAGCTGAATAGTGGCAGGCTGGGGCTGCTGAATAACTGGTTTAGGGAGCTGAATAGTGGCAGGCTGGGGCTGCTGAATAACTGGTTTGGGGAGCTGAATAGTGGCAGGCTGGGGCTGCTGAATAACTGGTTTGGGGAGCTGAATAGTGGCAGGCTGGAGCAGTTGAATAACTGGTTTAGGGAGCTGAATAGTGGCAGGCTGGAGCAGTTGAATAACTGGTTTGGGGAGCTGAATAGTGACAGGCTGGGGCTGCTGAATAACTGGTTTGGGGAGCTGAATAGTGGCAGGCTGGGGCTGCTGAATAACTGGTTTGGGGAGCTGAATAGTGGCAGGCTGGGGCTGCTGAATAACTGGTTTAGGGGAGCTGAATAGTGGCAGGCTGGGGCTGCTGAATAACTGGTTTGGGGAGCTGAATAGTGGCAGGCTGGGGCTGCTGAATAACTGGTTTGGGGAGCTGAATAGTGGCAGGCTGGGGCTGCTGAATAACTGGTTTGGGGAGCTGAATAGTGGCAGGCTGGGGCTGCTGAATAACTGGTTTGGGGAGCTGAATAGTGGCAGGCTGGAGCAGTTGAATAACTGGTTTGGGGAGCTGAATAGTGGCAGGCTGGAGCAGTTGAATAACTGGTTTGGGGAGCTGAATAGTGACAGGCTGGGGCTGCTGAATAACTGGTTTGGGGAGCTGAATAGTGCAGGCTGGGGCTGCTGAATAACTGGTTTGGGGAGCTGAATAGTGGCAGGCTGGGGCTGCTGAATAACTGGTTTGGGGAGCTGAATAGTGGCAGGCTGGGGCTGCTGAATAACTGGTTTAGGGAGCTGAATAGTGGCAGGCTGGGGCTGCTGAATAACTGGTTTGGGGAGCTGAATAGTGGCAGGCTGGGGCTGCTGAATAACTGGTTTGGGGAGCTGAATAGTGGCAGGCTGGAGCAGTTGAATAACTGGTTTAGGGAGCTGAATAGTGGCAGGCTGGAGCAGTTGAATAACTGGTTTGGGGAGCTGAATAGTGACAGGCTGGGGCTGCTGAATAACTGGTTTGGGGAGCTGAATAGTGGCAGGCTGGAGCTGCTGAATAACTGGTTTGGGGAGCTGAATAGTGGCAGGCTGGGGCTGCTGAATAACTGGTTTGGGGAGCTGAATAGTGACAGGCTGGAGCAGTTGAATAACTGGTTTGGGGAGCTGAATAGTGACAGGCTGGAGCAGTTGAATAACTGGTTTGGGGAGCTGAGTAGCTGGCTGGGGCTGCTGAATAACTGGTTTGGGGGGCTGAATAGTGGCAGGCTGGAGCAGTTGAATAGCTGGTTTGGGGAGCTGAATAGTGGCAGGCTGGAGCAGCTGAATAACTGGTTTGGGGAGCTGAATAGCTGGCTGGGGCTGCTGAATAACTGGTTTGGGGGGCTGAATAGTGGCAGGCTGGAGCAGTTGAATAACTGGTTTGGGGAGCTGAATAGTGGCAGGCTGGAGCAGTTGAATAACTGGTTTGGGGAGCTGAATAGTGGCAGGCTGGAGCTGCTGAATAACTGGTTTGGGGAGCTGAATAGTGGCAGGCTGGAGCAGTTGAATAACTGGTTTGGGGGGCTGAATAGTGGCAGGCTGGGGCTGCTGAATAACTGGTTTGGGGAGCTGAATAGTGGCAGGCTGGAGCTGCTGAATAACTGGTTTGGGGAGCTGAATAGTGGCAGGCTGGGGCTGCTGAATAACTGGTTTGGGGAGCTGAATAGTGGCAGGCTGGAGCAGTTGAATAACTGGTTTAGGGAGCTGAATAGTGGCAGGCTGGAGCAGTTGAATAACTGGTTTGGGGAGCTGAATAGTGACAGGCTGGAGCAGTTGAATAACTGGTTTGGGGAGCTGAGTAGTTGGCTGGGGGAGCTGAGTAATTAGCTGGAGCAGCTGGATAGTTTGAGTAGTTGACTGGGACAGTAGGGCGGCGGGCTGTGGCAGCGCGATAGCTGGGGGGCCTTGCGGCACAGGCTTGGGGGGGGTCCTCAGGCCGGGGGCCCATGCGGGGTTAGCGGGGTCCGTGGGAAACGAGTTGAGGCTGCGGAAGGAAACTTCCATCGTGATAGCAGCCTCTACGGTAGTCTCTAAGCCCTGGGCCCCATTTTCTAATAGTCTCTGGCGTACATAGCTAGATCGAAGGCCGGCTACAAACACATCCCGCGCAGCAAGCTCCCTATGTTCGGCCGCAGTTACGGCCTGGTAATTGCAGCCATTTGAGAGATTGGTTAACTCGCGTGCAAATTCAGCTAAAGTTTCAGTAGCCCGTTGTCGGCGAGTTATGAGCACATGGCGGGCAAAGACCTCGTTCATGGGCCTAATATACATTTTGTCCAAAATGGCCAGCGCTGCGGTGTAGGAAGCGGCTGGATTTAGTTGTGTCGAAATTCTGTGGCTTACCCTCGCGGGCAGTAGGCTGAGATTCTGTGGCTGACCCCCGCGGGCAGTAGGCTGAGATTCTGTGGCTGACCCTCGCGGGCAGTAGGCTGAGATTCTGTGGCTGACCCCCGCGGGCAGTAGGCTGAGATTCTGTGGCTGACCCCCGCGGGCAGTAGGCTGAGATTCTGTGGCTGACCCACGCGGGCAGTAGGCTGAGATTCTGTGGCTGACCCCCGCGGGCAGTAGGCTGAGATTCTGTGGCTTACCCTCGCGGGCAGTAGGCTGAGATTCTGTGGCTGACCCCCGCGGGCAGTAGGCTGAGATTCTGTGGCTTACCCTCGCGGGCAGTAGGCTGAGATTCTGTGGCTGACCCCCGCGGGCAGTAGGCTGAGATTCTGTGGCTGACCCCCGCGGGCAGTAGGCTGAGATTCTGTGGCTGACCCCCGCGGGCAGTAGGCTGAGATTCTGTGGCTTACCCTCGCGGGCAGTGGGCTGAGATTCTGTGGCTGACCCCCGCGGGCAGTAGGCTGAGATTCTGTGGCTGACCCCCGCGGGCAGTAGGCTGAGATTCTGTGGCTGACCCCCGCGGGCAGTAGGCTGAGATTCTGTGGCTGACCCTCGCGGGCAGTAGGCTGAGATTCTGTGGCTGACCCCCGTGGGCAGTAGGCTGAGATTCTGTGGCTGACCCTCGCGGGCAGTAGGCTGAGATTCTGTGGCTTACCCCCGCGGGCAGTAGGCTGAGATTCTGTGGCTGACCCCCGCGGGCAGTAGGCTGAGATTCTGTGGCTGACCCCCGCGGGCAGTAGGCTGAGATTCTGTGGCTGACCCCCGCGGGCAGTAGGCTGAGATTCTGTGGCTGACCCTCGCGGGCAGTAGGCTGAGATTCTGTGGCTGACCCCCGCGGGCAGTAGGCTGAGATTCTGTGGCTTACCCCCGCGGGCAGTAGGCTGAGATTCTGTGGCTGACCCCCGCGGGCAGTAGGCTGAGATTCTGTGGCTGACCCCCGCGGGCAGTAGGCTGAGATTCTGTGGCTGACCCCCGCGGGCAGTAGGCTGAGATTCTGTGGCTGACCCCCGCGGGCAGTGGGCTGAGATTCTGTGGCTGACCCCCGCGGGCAGTAGGCTGAGATTCTGTGGCTTACCCCCGCGGGCAGTAGGCTGCGATTCTGTGGCTTACCCCCGCGGGCAGTAGGCTGAGATTCTGTGGCTGACCCCCGCGGGCAGTGGGCTGAGATTCTGTGGCTGACCCCCGCGGGCAGTAGGCTGAGATTCTGTGGCTTACCCCCGCGGGCAGTAGGCTGAGATTCTGTGGCTTACCCCCGCGGGCAGTAGGCTGAGATTCTGTGGCTGACCCCCGCGGGCAGTAGGCTGAGATTCTGTGGCTTACCCCCGCGGGCAGTAGGCTGAGATTCTGTGGCTTACCCTCGCGGGCAGTAGGCTGAGATTCTGTGGCTGACCCCCGCGGGCAGTAGGCTGAGATTCTGTGGCTTACCCTCGCGGGCAGTAGGCTGAGATTCTGTGGCTGACCCCCGCGGGCAGTAGGCTGAGATTCTGTGGCTGACCCTCGCGGGCAGTAGGCTGAGATTCTGTGGCTTACCCTCGCGGGCAGTAGGCTGAGATTCTGTGGCTGACCCCCGCGGGCAGTAGGCTGAGATTCTGTGGCTGACCCCCGCGGGCAGTAGGCTGAGATTCTGTGGCTTACCCCCGCGGGCAGTAGGCTGAGATTCTGTGGCTGACCCCCGCGGGCAGTAGGCTGAGATTCTGTGGCTGACCCCCGCGGGCAGTAGGCTGAGATTCTGTGGCTGACCCCCCGCGGGCAGTAGGCTGAGATTCTGTGGCTGACCCCCGCGGGCAGTAGGCTGAGATTCTGTGGCTGACCCCCGCGGGCAGTAGGCTGAGATTCTGTGGCTGACCCCCGCGGGCAGTAGGCTGAGATTCTGTGGCTGACCCCCGCGGGCAGTAGGCTGAGATTCTGTGACTGACCCCCGCGGGCAGTAGGCTGAGATTCTGTGGCTGACCCCCGCGGGCAGTAGGCTGAGATTCTGTGGTTACCCCCGCGGGCAGTGGGCTGAGATTCTGTGGCTGACCCCCGCGGGCAGTAGGCTGAGATTCTGTGGCTGACCCCCGCGGGCAGTAGGCTGAGATTCTGTGGCTGACCCTCGCGGGCAGTAGGCTGAGATTCTGTGGCTGACCCTCGCGGGCAGTAGGCTGAGATTCTGTGGCTGACCCTCGCGGGCAGTGGGCTGAGATTCTGTGGCTGACCCCCGCGGGCAGTAGGCTGAGATTCTGTGGGTTACCCTCGCGGGCAGTAGGCTGAGATTCTGTGGCTGACCCCCGCGGGCAGTAGGCTGAGATTCTGTGGCTGACCCTCGCGGGCAGTAGGCTGAGATTCTGTGGCTTACCCCCGCGGGCAGTAGGCTGAGATTCTGTGGCTGACCCCCGCGGGCAGTAGGCTGAGATTCTGTGGCTGACCCCCGCGGGCAGTAGGCTGAGATTCTGTGGCTGACCCCCGCGGGCAGTAGGCTGAGATTCTGTGGCTGACCCCCGCGGGCAGTAGGCTGAGATTCTGTGGCTGACCCTCGCGGGCAGTAGGCTGAGATTCTGTGGCTGACCCTCGCGGGCAGTAGGCTGAGATTCTGTGGGTTACCCCCGCGGGCAGTAGGCTGAGATTCTGTGGCTGACCCCCGCGGGCAGTAGGCTGAGATTCTGTGGCTGACCCCCGCGGGCAGTAGGCTGAGATTCTGTGGCTTACCCCCGCGGGCAGTAGGCTGAGATTCTGTGGCTTACCCCCGCGGGCAGTAGGCTGAGATTCTGTGGCTTACCCCCGCGGGCAGTAGGCTGAGATTCTGTGGCTGACCCCCGCGGGCAGTAGGCTGAGATTCTGTGGCTTACCCCCGCGGGCAGTAGGCTGAGATTCTGTGGCTGACCCTCGCGGGCAGTAGGCTGAGATTCTGTGGCTGACCCCCGCGGGCAGTAGGCTGAGATTCTGTGGCTTACCCCCGCGGGCAGTAGGCTGAGATTCTGTGGCTTACCCTCGCGGGCAGTAGGCTGAGATTCTGTGGCTTACCCTCGCGGGCAGTAGGCTGAGATTCTGTGGCTGACCCTCGCGGGCAGTAGGCTGAGATTCTGTGGCTTACCCTCGCGGGCAGTAGGCTGAGATTCTGTGGCTTACCCCCGCGGGCAGTAGGCTGAGATTCTGTGGCTTACCCCCGCGGGCAGTAGGCTGAGATTCTGTGGCTGACCCCCGCGGGCAGTAGGCTGAGATTCTGTGGCTTACCCCCGCGGGCAGTAGGCTGAGATTCTGTGGCTTACCCTCGCGGGCAGTAGGCTGAGATTCTGTGGCTGACCCTCGCGGGCAGTAGGCTGAGATTCTGTGGCTGACCCCCGCGGGCAGTGGGCTGAGATTCTGTGGCTTACCCCCGCGGGCAGTAGGCTGAGATTCTGTGGCTGACCCTCGCGGGCAGTAGGCTGAGATTCTGTGGCTGACCCCCGCGGGCAGTAGGCTGAGATTCTGTGGCTTACCCTCGCGGGCAGTAGGCTGAGATTCTGTGGCTGACCCCCGCGGGCAGTAGGCTGAGATTCTGTGGCTGACCCCCGCGGGCAGTAGGCTGAGATTCTGTGGCTTACCCCCGCGGGCAGTAGGCTGAGATTCTGTGGCTGACCCTCGCGGGCAGTAGGCTGAGATTCTGTGGCTGACCCCCGCGGGCAGTAGGCTGAGATTCTGTGGCTTACCCCCGCGGGCAGTAGGCTGAGATTCTGTGGCTGACCCCCGCGGGCAGTAGGCTGAGATTCTGTGGCTGACCCCCGCGGGCAGTAGGCTGAGATTCTGTGGCTGACCCCCGCGGGCAGTAGGCTGAGATTCTGTGGCTGACCCCCGCGGGCAGTAGGCTGAGATTCTGTGGCTGACCCCCGCGGGCAGTAGGCTGAGATTCTGTGGCTGACCCCCGCGGGCAGTAGGCTGAGATTCTGTGGCTTACCCCCGCGGGCAGTAGGCTGAGATTCTGTGGCTGACCCTCGCGGGCAGTAGGCTGAGATTCTGTGGCTGACCCCCGCGGGCAGTAGGCTGAGATTCTGTGGCTGACCCCCGCGGGCAGTAGGCTGAGATTCTGTGGCTGACCCCCGCGGGCAGTAGGCTGAGATTCTGTGGCTTACCCTCGCGGGCAGTAGGCTGAGATTCTGTGGCTGACCCCCGCGGGCAGTAGGCTGAGATTCTGTGGCTGACCCCCGCGGGCAGTAGGCTGAGATTCTGTGGCTGACCCCCGCGGGCAGTAGGCTGAGATTCTGTGGCTGACCCCCGCGGGCAGTAGGCTGAGATTCTGTGGCTTACCCCCGCGGGCAGTAGGCTGAGATTCTGTGGCTGACCCTCGCGGGCAGTAGGCTGAGATTCTGTGGCTGACCCTCGCGGGCAGTAGGCTGAGATTCTGTGGCTGACCCCCGCGGGCAGTAGGCTGAGATTCTGTGGCTGACCCCCGCGGGCAGTAGGCTGAGATTCTGTGGCTTACCCCCGCGGGCAGTAGGCTGAGATTCTGTGGCTGACCCCCGCGGGCAGTAGGCTGAGATTCTGTGGCTTACCCCCGCGGGCAGTAGGCTGAGATTCTGTGGCTGACCCCCGCGGGCAGTAGGCTGAGATTCTGTGGCTGACCCTCGCGGGCAGTAGGCTGAGATTCTGTGGCTGACCCCCGCGGGCAGTAGGCTGAGATTCTGTGGCTGACCCTCGCGGGCAGTAGGCTGAGATTCTGTGGCTGACCCCCGCGGGCAGTAGGCTGAGATTCTGTGGCTGACCCCCGCGGGCAGTAGGCTGAGATTCTGTGGCTTACCCCCGCGGGCAGTAGGCTGAGATTCTGTGGCTGACCCCCGCGGGCAGTAGGCTGAGATTCTGTGGCTGACCCCCGCGGGCAGTAGGCTGAGATTCTGTGGCTGACCCCCGCGGGCAGTAGGCTGAGATTCTGTGGCTGACCCCCGCGGGCAGTAGGCTGAGATTCTGTGGCTTACCCCCGCGGGCAGTAGGCTGAGATTCTGTGGCTTACCCCCGCGGGCAGTAGGCTGAGATTCTGTGGCTGACCCCCGCGGGCAGTAGGCTGAGATTCTGTGGCTTACCCCCGCGGGCAGTAGGCTGAGATTCTGTGGCTGACCCCCGCGGGCAGTAGGCTGAGATTCTGTGGCTGACCCCCGCGGGCAGTAGGCTGAGATTCTGTGGCTGACCCCCGCGGGCAGTAGGCTGAGATTCTGTGGCTGACCCCCGCGGGCAGTAGGCTGAGATTCTGTGGCTGACCCCCGCGGGCAGTAGGCTGAGATTCTGTGGCTTACCCTCGCGGGCAGTAGGCTGAGATTCTGTGGCTGACCCCCGCGGGCAGTAGGCTGAGATTCTGTGGCTTACCCCCGCGGGCAGTAGGCTGAGATTCTGTGGCTGACCCTCGCGGGCAGTAGGCTGAGATTCTGTGGCTGACCCCCGCGGGCAGTAGGCTGAGATTCTGTGGCTGACCCTCGCGGGCAGTAGGCTGAGATTCTGTGGCTGACCCTCGCGGGCAGTAGGCTGAGATTCTGTGGCTGACCCCCGCGGGCAGTAGGCTGAGATTCTGTGGCTGACCCCCGCGGGCAGTAGGCTGAGATTCTGTGGCTTACCCTCGCGGGCAGTAGGCTGAGATTCTGTGGCTGACCCCCGCGGGCAGTAGGCTGAGATTCTGTGGCTGACCCCCGCGGGCAGTAGGCTGAGATTCTGTGGCTTACCCCCGCGGGCAGTGGGCTGAGATTCTGTGGCTGACCCTCGCGGGCAGTGGGCTGAGATTCTGTGGCTGACCCTCGCGGGCAGTAGGCTGAGATTCTGTGGCTTACCCTCGCGGGCAGTAGGCTGAGATTCTGTGGCTGACCCCCGCGGGCAGTAGGCTGAGATTCTGTGGCTGACCCCCGCGGGCAGTAGGCTGAGATTCTGTGGCTGACCCCCGCGGGCAGTAGGCTGAGATTCTGTGGCTTACCCTCGCGGGCAGTAGGCTGAGATTCTGTGGCTGACCCTCGCGGGCAGTAGGCTGAGATTCTGTGGCTGACCCTCGCGGGCAGTAGGCTGAGATTCTGTGGCTTACCCTCGCGGGCAGTAGGCTGAGATTCTGTGGCTGACCCCCGCGGGCAGTAGGCTGAGATTCTGTGGCTGACCCCCGCGGGCAGTAGGCTGAGATTCTGTGGGTTACCCCCGCGGGCAGTAGGCTGAGATTCTGTGGCTTACCCCCGCGGGCAGTGGGCTGAGATTCTGTGGCTTACCCCCGCGGGCAGTAGGCTGAGATTCTGTGGCTTACCCTCGCGGGCAGTAGGCTGAGATTCTGTGGCTGACCCCCGCGGGCAGTAGGCTGAGATTCTGTGGCTGACCCTCGCGGGCAGTAGGCTGAGATTCTGTGGCTGACCCTCGCGGGCAGTAGGCTGAGATTCTGTGGCTTACCCTCGCGGGCAGTAGGCTGAGATTCTGTGGCTGACCCCCGCGGGCAGTAGGCTGAGATTCTGTGGCTGACCCCCGCGGGCAGTAGGCTGAGATTCTGTGGCTGACCCCCGCGGGCAGTAGGCTGAGATTCTGTGGCTTACCCCCGCGGGCAGTGGGCTGAGATTCTGTGGCTGACCCTCGCGGGCAGTAGGCTGAGATTCTGTGGCTTACCCCCGCGGGCAGTAGGCTGAGATTCTGTGGCTGACCCTCGCGGGCAGTAGGCTGAGATTCTGTGGCTGACCCCCGCGGGCAGTAGGCTGAGATTCTGTGGCTTACCCTCGCGGGCAGTAGGCTGAGCTTTTGTTCCTCCGTAGTTTCAGCGGTGCTGGCTTCTGCCAGGTAGGCCTTAAAACATTTCAGCCAGTGGCAGAAGGTTTCTTTCGCCTCTGCATCCTGCGGATCGAGTTCTAGACGTCCTGGTTTTAGAGCGGATTCCACGCTTTACTTCGGCAGCTTCTTAAGTGTATTAAATTGATGGAACCATCAATTCAGCGAACACGTGTAGTTGGATCTGAACAGAGGCTTTAATACACTTACAACAGAGCCAGCCTATTCGTCGTTGAACTTCAGGTGAACTGGCAGGCTGGCTCTCAGGCACTGATCTTTATACATCGGTCCCAGGGGGAGCAGTCCTGGGCGGAGCCAAGGGAGGAGCCCAGTACAAACTCTCGCGTACTCCCAGAGCGACTCCCCCTGGTGGTCGGATAGTGCAACTGCACTCACAATGGGTAGATAACGAACATATATACATGGAGTGATATTGGCAACTATATATAGTGTGAATCACATTCACCACATGCCCCTTGTCTCCCCTGCTCTTCGCGTTGGCGATCGAAGGCCTGGCCACGGCACAGAGAGAATCGAGGAACTGGAGGGGGATTGTGCGGGGGGGGGGGGGGGGGGGGGGGTTGTCGCTGTACGCGGACGATTTACTGTTGTACATTGCAGATCCGGCGGGGGGTGGGGGGGATGCTGGCGTTGATGAGGATCCTGGGGAGTTTGGAGACTTCTCTGGCTATAAGCTCAATGTGGGGAAGAGTGAGCTGTTTGTGGTGCATATGGGGGACCAGGAGAGAGAGATTGGGGAGCTCCCGCTGAAAAGGGCAGACAGGAGCTTCAGATACCTGGGAGTCCAGATAGCCAGGAGCTGGGGGGCCCTGCATAGGTTAAACTTCACGAGGCTGGTGGAGCAGATGGAGGAGGAGTTCAGGAGGTGGGATGTGTTGCCACTCTCCCTAGCGGGCAGGGTCCAGTCAGTTAGGATGACGGTGCTCCCGAGGTTTCTGTTTCTCTTCCAGTGTTACCCATTATGATTCCGAAGGCTTTCTTTAGGAGGGTTAACAGGAGTATTACGGGGTCTGTGTTGGCACGGAAGACCCCGAGAGTGAGGAGGGTATTCTTGGAGCGAGGCAGGGAGGTGGTTGGACTGGCTTTGCCCAACCTGTGTGGGTATTACTGGGCTGCGAACGTGGCGATGATTGGTAGGTGGGTGATGGAGGGGGAGGGAGCCGCATGGAAGAGGATGGAGGCGGCGTCCTGTGTGGGCATGGGTTTAGAGGCAATGGTGACGGCCCCGTTGCCACTCCCCCTGGTAAGGTACTCTTCGAGTCCAGTAGTGGTGGCTACCCTCAAAACCTGGGGGCAGTGGAGGCGGCAAAGGGGGGAAGTGAAGGCCTCAGTGTGGGCCCTGATACGGGGGAACCACCGGTTTGTACCAGGAAGGATGGATGGGGGGTTTTTGAGCTGGCACAGGGCAGGTATCAGGCAGATGGGGGACCTCTTCCTCAATGGGAAGTTTGCGACCTTAGAGGATTGGATTGGATTGGATTGGATAGGATTGGATAGGATTGGATTGGATTGGATTGGATTGGATTGGATAGGATTGGATTGGATTGGATTGGATTGGATTGGATAGGATTGGATTGGATTGGATAGGATTGGATTGGATTGGATAGGATTGGATTGGATTGGATTGGATTGGATTGGATAGGATTGGATTGGATAGGATTGGATTGGATAGGATTGGACTGGATTGGATTGGATTGGATTGGATTGGATTGGATTGGATTGGATTGGATTGGATTTGTTTACTGTCACGTGTACCGAGGTACAGTGAAAAGTATTTTTCTGCGAGCAGCTCAACAGATCATTCAGTACATGGAAGAAAAGGGAATTGAACAGAATTCAAGAAAATACATGAGAATACATAATAGAGTTGGAGGGGAAGTGGGGTCTCCCTCCAGGGAATACCTTTAGGTATAAGCAGATTAGGGCGTTTGTTAGGCGGCAGGTAGCGGAGTTTCCACTATTGCCGCCTAGGGGGGTACAGGACAGGGTGCTCTCGGGGACGTGGGTCAGTGAGGGTAGGATATCGGCAATCTATCAGGTGATGCAGGAGGGGGAGGAGGCCTCGGTGGAGGAGCTGAAAGTGAAGTACGGAGGAGGAGCTAGGGGAGGAGATCGACGAGGGGACGTGGGCGGACGCCCTGGGGAGGGTGAATTCCTCCTCTTCTTGCGCACGGCTTAGTCTAATCCAACTAAAGGTGCTGCACAGGGCGCACGTGACTGGGGCCAGGCTGAGCCGGGTCTTTGGGGGTGAGGACAGGTGTGGCAGGTGTTCGGGAGGCCCGGCGAATCACACCCACATGTTCTGGGCGTGCCCGGCGTTGGAGGGTTTCTGGAAGGGGGTGGCAGGGGACCTTGTCCAGGGTGGTTGGTTCCAGGGTGGAACCGGACTGGGGGCTCGCTATTTTTGGGGTGGCATCGGAGTCGGGAGTGCAGAAGGCGAGAGAGGCCGGTATCCTGGCCTTTGCGTCCCTAGTAGCCTGGCTTTTACAGTGGGAGGGACAC
>NW_024055983.1:0-39229 GCF_902713615.1 Scyliorhinus canicula | reverse complement strand
ACCTCGCCCACCCCCCCTCCAACCCTCGCCCCCCCCCCCTCCAACCCTCCCCCCCCCCCCCTCCAACCCTCCCCACCCCCCCCCTCCAACCCTCGCACTCCCCCCTCTCCAACCCTCCCCCCCCCCCCTCCAACCCTCCCCACCCCCCCCCTCCAACCCTCCCCACCCCCCCCTCCAATCCTCCCCACCCCCCCCTCCAACCTCCCCACCCCCCCCTCCAACCCTCCCCACCCCCCCCTCCAACCCTCCCCACCCCCCCCTCCAACCCTCCCCACCCCCCCCCTCCAACCCTCCCCACCCCCCACCCTCCAACCCTCCCCACCCCCCCTCCACCCTCCCCACCCCCCCTCCAACCCTCCCCACCCCCCCTCCAACCCCTCCAACCCTCCCTATCTCTGTAACCTCCCCCAGCCCCTACAACCTTACCTATCTCTGTAAACTCCTCCAGTCCCTGCAACCCTCCCTATCTCTGTAAACTCCTCCAGCCCCTACAAACCTACCTCTGTAACCTCCTCCAGCCCCTGCAACCTATCTCTGTAACCTCCTCCACTCCCTACAACCCTCCCTATCTCTGTAACCTCCTCCAGACCCTACAACCCTCCCAATCTCTGCAACCTTTTCCAACCCTCCCTCTCTCTGCAGCCTCCTCCAGCCCCTACAACCCTCCTTTTCTCTGTAACCTCCTCCAACCCCTCCAACCCTCCCTATCTCTGTAACCTCCCCCAGTCCCTACAACCCTACCTATCACTGTAACCTCCAGTCCCTGCAACCCTCCCTATTTCTGTAACCTCCTCCAGCCCCTACAAACCCTATCTCTGTAACCTCCTCCAGCCGCTACAGCCCTCCCTATCTCTGTGACTTCCTCCAATCCTCCCTCTCTGTAACCTCCTCCAGTCCCTACAACCCTCCCTATCTCTGTAACCTCCTCCAACCCTCCCTATCTCTGAAACCTCATCCAGCCCCTACAACCCTATCTCTGTAACCTCCTCCAGCCCCAAAAACCCTCCATATCGCTGTAACCTCCACCAGCTCCTACAGCCCTCCCTATCTATGTAACATACTCCAGCCCCTACAAACCTCACTACCTCTGTAACCTAATGCAGCCCCAAAAACCCTCCCTATCTCTGTAACCTCCTCCAGACGCTACAACCCCCCCTATCTCTGTAACCTCCTCCAGCCCCTACAGCCCTCCATATCTCTGTAACCTCCACCAACCCTCCCTCTCTCAGTAACCTCCTCCAACCCCTACAACACGCCCGATCTCTGTAACATCCTCCAGCCCCTACAACCCTCCCTATCTCTGTAACCTTCTCCAGCCCTTTCAACCCTCCCTATCTCTGTAACCTCCTCCAGCCCCTACAACCCTCCCTATTTCAGTCACCTCCTCCAACCCTCCCTATCTCTGTATCCTCTTCCAGCCCCTATAGCCCTCCCTATCTCTGTAACCTGCTCCAACCCTCCCTATCTCTGTAACATCCTCCAGTCCCTACAAACCTCCGTATCTCTGTAACCTCCTCCAGCCTCTACAATCCTCCTTATCTCTGTAACCTCCTCCAGCCCCTACAACCCTCCCTATCTCTGTAACATCCTCCAGCCCCTACAACCCTCCCTATATCTGTAACCTCCTCCAGCCCCGACAACCTATCTCTGTAACCTCCTCCAGCCCCTACAACACCGCCTATCTCTGTAACCTCCTCCAACCCTCCCTATCCCTGTAACCTCCTCCAGCCCCTATAACCCTCCCTATCTCTGTTAACTCCTCCAACCCTCCCTACCTCTGTAACCGCCTCCAGCCCCTACAATACGCCCTATCACTGTAGCCTCCTCCAACCCTCCCTATCTCTGTAACCTCCTCCAGCCCCGACAACCTATCGCTGTAACCTCCTCCAACTCTCCCTATCACTGTAACCACCCCCAGCCCCTACAACACACCCTATCTGTGTAACCACCTCCAACCCTGCCTATCTCTGCAATCTCCTCCAGCTCCTACAACCCTCCCTACCTCTGTAACCGCCTCCAGCTCCTACAAACCTCCCTACCTCTGTAACCTCCTCCAGTCCCGACAACCCTCCCTATCTCTGTAACCTCTTCCAGCCCCTACAAACCTCCCTATCTCTGTAACCTCCTCCAGTCCCGACAATCCTCCCTATCTCCGTAACCTCCTCCAGACCTTACAACCCTCCCTACCTCAGGAAACTCCTCCCCCTGCAACCCTCCCTATCTCTGTAACCTACTCCAACCCCTACAACCCTCCCTATCTCTGTAACATCCTCCAGCCCCTACAACCCTCCATATCTCTGTAACCTCCGCCAATCCTCCCTCTCTCTGTAACCTCTTCCAGCCCCTACAACACACCCTATCTCTGTAACCACCTCCAGCCCCTACAACACGCCATATCTCTGTAACCTCCTCCAACCCTCCCTATCTCTGTAACCTCCTCCAGCCCCTACAACACGCCCTATCTCTGTAACCTCCTCCAACCCTCCCTATCTCCGCAACCGCCTCCTGCCCCAAGGGGCAGCAGGGTAGCATGGTGGTTAGCATAAATGCTTCACAGCTCCAGGGTCCCAGGTTCGATTCCCGGCTGGGTCACTGTCTGTGTGGAGTCTGCACGTCCTCCCCCTGTGTGCGTGGGTTTCCTCCGGGTGCTCCGGTTTCCTCCCACAGTCCAAAGATGTGCGGGTTAGGTGGATTGGCCATGCTAAATTGCCCGTAGTGTCCTAATAAAAGTAAGGTTAAGGGGGGGGTTGTTGGGTTACGGGTATAGGGTGGATACGTGGGTTTGAGTAGGGTGATCATGGCTCGGCACAACATTGAGGGCCGAAGGGCCTGTTCTGTGCTGTACTGTTCTATGTTCTATGTTCTAACCCTCCCTATCTCTGTAACCCCCTCCAGCCCCAACAATCCTCCCTATCTCTGTAACCTCCCCCAGCCCGACAACCCTCCCTATCTCTGTAACCTCCTCCAGCCCCGACAACCCTCCATATCTCTGTAACCTCCGCCAATCCTCCCTCTCTCTGTAACCTCTTCCAGCCCCTACAACACACCCTATCTCTGTAACCACCTCCAGCCCCTACAACACGCCCTATCTCTGTAACCTCCTCCAACCCTCCCTATCTCTGTAACCTCCTCCAGCCCCTACAACACGCCCTATCTCTGTAACCTCCTCCAACCCTCCCTATCTCCGCAACCGCCTCCAGCCCCAACAACCCTCCCTATCTCTGTAACCCCCTCCAGCCCCAACAATCCTCCCTATCTCTGTAACCTCCCCAGCCCGACAACCCTCCCTATCTCTGTAACCTCCTCCAGCCCCGACAACCCTCCCTATCTCTGTAACCTCCCCCAGCCCCTACAACCCTCCCTATCTCTGTAACCTCCTCTAGCCCCCACATCAGTCCCTACCCCTGTATCCTCCTCCAGCTCCTACATCAGTCCCTACCTCTATTAGTTCCTCTAGCCCATTCAACCCTTGGTTCTTCTGTAACCTCCTCCAGGCCCTACCCCTATCCCGATCTCTGTAAACACCTCCAAACCCGATCATTCTCCCTATTCCGGTAAACAACTCCATTCCTCCAACCCTCCCTATCTCTGTAACCTTCCCCAGCCCCTACAACCCTCCCTATCTCTGTAACCTCCTCAAGCCCCCACATCAGTCCCTACCCCTGTAACCTCCTCCAGCTCCTACATCAGTCCCTACCTCTATTAGTTCCTCTAGCCCATTCAACCCTTGGTTCTTCTGTAACCTCCTCCAGGCCCTACCCCTATCCCAATCTCTGTAAACACCTCCAAACCCGATAATTCTCCCTATTCCGGTAAACAACTCCATTCTTCCAACCCTCCCTCTCTCTGTAACCTCCCCCAGCCCCTACAATCCTCCCTATCTCAGTAACCTCCTCCAGCCCCTACAGCCCTCCCTATCTCAGTAACCTCCCCCAGCCCCTACAATCCTCCCTATCTCTGTAACCTCCTCCAGCCCTCCCTCTCTCTGTAACCTCCTCGAACACCTACAACACACCCTATCTCTGTAACCTCCTCCAACGCCTACAAGCCTCCCTATCTCTGTAACCTCCTCCAACGCCTACAAGCCTCCCTATCTCTAAGCTCCTCCAGCCCCTACAACCCTCCCTTTCTCTGGAATCTCCTCCAGCCCCTACACACATTCCGATCTGTGACACTCCTCCAGCCACAGCAGCCATCACTATCATTGGATCTTCCTCAGGCTCTTCCAAATCAGCCCCATCTCCGACAACTTTCCCTCTCTCTGTAACTTCCTCTTGCATCGGCAAGCAGGCTGGGGGGGGGGTATAATGGAATAGTGGTTAGCAACGTTGCTTTACAGTGCCAGAGACCAGGGTTTGATTCCCAGCTTGGGTCACTGTCTGTGCTGAATCTGCACGTTCTCCCCGTGTCTGCGTGGGTTTCTTCCAGCTGCTCCCACAGTCCAGAAAGATGTGCTGTTAGGTGAATTGGACATTCTGAATTATGTGGCAACCAGAGGATTTTCACAGTAACTTTGGAGCAGTGTTAATCTAAGCCCACTTGTGACAAAAATTAAAATAATAATTGTTAGCCATCACTATAACTGTACGACCCACAAGCACCAAACTGTCCTTTATATCAGACTATTTACTAATATAGTCTGTTTTATATCAGACTCTCTTTATTAATCTGGTCTGTGTTTTATATCAGCCTCTCTTTATTAATCCAGTCTGTGGTTTATATCAGACTCTCTTTATTAATCTGGTCTGTGGTTTATATCAGACTCTCTTTATTAATCTGGTCTGTGGTTTATATCAGACTCTCTTTATTAATCCAGTCTGTGTTTTATATCAGCCTCTCTTTATTAATCTGGTCTGTGGTTTATATCAGACTCTCTTTATTAATCTGGTCTGTGTTTTATATCAGCCTCTCTTTATTAATCTGGTCTGTGGTTTATATCAGACTCTCTTTATTAATCTGGTATGTGGTTTATATCAGCCTCTCTTTATTAATCCAGTCTGTGTTTTATATCAGACTCTCTTTATTAATCCAGTCTGTGTTTTATATCAGACTCTCTTTATTAATCCAGTCTGTGGTTTATATCAGACTCTCTTTATTAATCTGGTCTGTGTTTTATATCAGACTCTCTTTATTAATCTGGTCTGTGGTTTATATCAGACTCTCTTTATTAATCTGGTCTGTGTTTTATATCAGACTCTCTTTATTAATCCAGTCTGTGTTCTATATCAGTCTCCCTCTTTATTAATCCAGTCTGTGTTTTTATCAGACATTCTCTTTATTAATCCAGTCTGTGTTTTATACTGTATCAGACTCTTGGATTGGATTTGTTTATTGTCCCGTGTACTGAGGTACAGTGAAAAGGATTTTTCTGCGAGCAGCTCAACAGATCATTAAGTACATGGGAAGAAAAGGTAATAAAAGAAAATACATAATAGGGCAACACAAGTTATACAATGTAACTACAGAAGCACCGGCATCGGGTGAAGCAGACAGGGTGTAGTGTTAATGAGGTCAGTCAATAAGAGGGTAATTTAGGAGTCTGGTGACAGTGGGGAAGAAGCTGTTTTTGAGTCTGTTCGTGCGTGTACTCAGACTTCTGTATCTCCTGCCCGATGGAAGAAGTTGGAAGAGTGAGTAAGCCGGGTGGGAGGGATCCTTGATTATGCTGGCCGCTTTCCCCCGGCAGCGGGAGGTGTAGATGGAATCAATGGATGGGAGGCAGGTTCGTGTGATGGACTGGGCGGTATTCACGACTCTCTGAAGTTCCTTGCAGTCCTGGACCGAGCAGTTGCCATACCAGGCTGTGATGCAGCCCGATAGGATGCTTTCTATGGTGCATCTGTAAAAGATGGTAAGGGTTATTGTGGACATGCCGAATTTCCTTAGTTTCCTGAGGAAGTAAAGGCGTTGTTGTGCTTTCTTGGTGATAGCGTCGACGTGGGTGGATCAGGACAGATTTTTGGAGATGTGCACCCCTATGTGGTATTGTGCGAAGCAAATAATGGCATGATGGGAAAACTAGTCAAGTTTTCTTGGTACAATTGAATTTAAACTGACTTCATATAACCTAAGGCACAAATACAAACAGCCAAGGTCAACTTGGCCTGAGAACTGGCTGACTCTAAACTCGGATAAGGCGTGTTCGTCATAAGACCATCACAGTCTAAATACATACGATAAGCTAAAAACTTGTCTCTGTCGGTACTTAAACAAATTTGCTCCATCTCATAAACATATACCAAAAGACAAGATAATGATATGAGACCCGAGTCCTCTAAAGGTCAGCAAGGTGACGCCATTATAATGATTATTACTTATGTTTTACTTTTTTTTTAAAAATTTAGATTACCCAATTATTTTTTCCAATTAAGGGGCAATTTAGCGTGGCCAATCCACCTACTCTGCACATTTTTGGGTTGTGAGGGCGAAACCCACGCAGACACGGGGAGAATGTGCAAACTCCACACGGACAGTGACCCAGGGCCGGGATCGAACCTGGGACCTTGGTGCCGTGAGGCGGTTGTGCTAACCACTAGGCCACCGTGCTGCCCACTTATGTTTTACTTTTGATCAAATTCCTGACCAAGCTGTATTCATGTTATCTTGATCCTATAATGTATAAAAATCGTCTTATTCTTTTGTGATATTGCAGACTTGGGATGGACCCAGCAGTTTGTACTTGACTGCCTTCCGACTCCAAGTCTCAGCCATACTGCTAGCAGTTGTAGTCCGTAAATAAAGCTTAGTTTTGCTTACCTAACGAATCATGTTTGAATCTTTCTATCACAGTCCAGAAGCGGGGAAAAGATTGATTACGACATTTGGCGCTGCGAGAAAAAGTCTAATATCCTGAAGTGAGCTTCCGTGAGGGACTGAGAAAAAGTGATCAAGGCCACGACCGGAGTACAGAGACAGACGCCGGCACAAGGTAAGATTCACCTTGGTCTCTCTCTCTCACGGTTCTGTGCTGTGACCCCTCATCCCTGACGGAAGTAACTAAACAGGTGACGGTTCTCGAATCTAAATTTGACTGTGAGTAAATTTTTTTTGGTGTCAGGGACCCGATTGTGATTATTCGCAGGTCAGGGACCTTGTTGATCTCGTTTTCCATCGGATCAGATTTATACAGGCTGTCAATAAATTTGGGTCAGGGACCCTTTGATTAAGTTTTGGGGTCAGGGACCCTGTCAGTAATTTTTTTGGGGGGTCAAGGACCCTCCAATTTGATTTGGTACCAGAAATTTTTTTTGAGCATTTTTTTTGCCAGGGGCACATTTTACTGACATTATGCAACAAACTTTAGACAAAGCTAGGGGCAATTCCCCTCTATTATTCATGTGTTTAGAAAACCCTTCTCATGAACGTTGTTCCGGGGATTGTCTGCAGCGCTGCTTTAACCAATAAATTAGGTAACGATATCTGGCCACTAGGTTACACAGGGAACTTGGAACTACGATAATTGCATTGTTGCTGAAAAAATTATTTGGCAGAGAAACGCCAGCTTCAAATTTAACGCAACGAACAATCACTATTAATGAGTTTGAGAGATAACACCTGCAAAAAAGGGATTGATGAGTGTGTGAATGGTAAAGCGAAAGATTGGGAGACTTTAAAATTGTAATGTGAGCTTTGGGATAGAAAACGGTCAAAACACTAAAACAGCAAATGGCAATAAGAAACCTCTTCTCACCAGACAAATAGGGCTAGCTCGTAAGATTATAGGAAAGGAGGATCCTCCCAGTTGCTCTGGCATGCCGATGTTCCCCTATTCAGGCGATACGGAAGAGGAGGAGGATTTCAACCCTGGACCCCACCCTCATATTCCCCGATCCTACAATTTCACTGTCCCAAGTCCTGACTCCCACTTCTGATCCCATTACCAATGAAACTCCCGCTAACGTGTCCCCCGTAGCGACACGCACTCGGTCACAGACGCAAGCCGTAAATATCGAACAATCCTTCTCTACGGAAGACATGATAACTGACTAAAAGATGTTGATTAAACGATCCACAATAAGGGAATTATAGAAGTGAAGTTAATGAGTTACCAATTTAGAAGCATGCTGGCAATAATGACTAAAGTTTAACATTGCTTTTGAACGAAATTTAGTACATCAGATGATGTAAACTAACTACTGCTTGGAATGTTATACTGGCCTTATTATGATAACAAGTGGTTCTTCTGAAGAACAACAAAACGCATACTCGTATTGTTTTTAAACTAATGGCAAAACATTCATAATTCCTCTTGCAAATGTTCCCAAAGTTGTTCAGTTCACACTATATCAGTTTAAAAGAAAGTAACATTACAAATAAGAGTAATTAAAATATGAATAAGTTTTTAGATTGCGTGAAAAGACGTAAATGGCATCATGCCAAGTTCTCCGCCCCTTAGATTCTGCAGGAAACATTAACCATTTCAGCAGACAGTTGGTCTTTTCTGAATTGACAAACAAAGAAATACGTCTCTAAGAATAGCTAATGCCTCTAAAATTAATCAGTGCAAATTGACTTAAATGGAATAACACAGATAACGTTTTCGAAGGAGAATGAAAAATGTTTTTGTTCAAAATTTGTCCCCAAGGACAAGGGCTGAATCCAAGAGAGAGAAAGAGAGACAGAGGAAGAGATTGAAGGAGAGAGAGAGCGACAGAGACAGGAACTGTTAGAGACAGCGAAGTTCAGAGAGCGAAAGAGAGCGAGTCAGGGAGAGGCAGAGAGGGAGAGAGATAGACAAGAGAGAGAGGGAAAGAATTCATATTTCATTTTTCAGACTTTGACTTTAAAAATTATGTTTAAAGCTGTGATTATTTAAAAGAGGTAAAGATATATCGATGCCAACATGGTCTTTGTTATTACCTGAAACCTTTGCGATAAAAGGTTCCCGTTAACTTTGTAAGGCGGGTGGCATAGAATCTTTACGGTGTCACCTTCGAGCTGTTAATTGGCTTGTACGGAGCGCGATTACTCCGTGATTTAAATTATAATCTCCTGCAGATGCGGATAACTCTGCTTAACAACACATAAACAGGGCAAAAAGCGTGCGGACCCTGACATAAAACATCACACACGTGATCATCACATCATCACATCGCATCCTTAATCAATTGTTAAAATTGTAATCGGAAGGACCATCTGGCATCAGACAAAGTGTGCAATGGGTAAAACTTTAGATACAACTTTTGAAAATGGCAGCGTACTGCAAACGCTGTGTGAACAATACTGGGGGGAACTAAAGACCTATCAACAGTCATAGAAGCTCAACAAGTGATTTGGGAAAATAATAGGGGGTCAACTGCTAAAATGTTAGTTGCTCTATGGAGGGAATATTGTCCAAAATTGAAGGATGCTTCCTTGTTAGCCAGCTGGCAGGATAAAGAATTAAAATTGAGTATAGAATTGACAGGTCTTGAAAACGGAATGCGCATATGGAAAAGAACCAAGTTAGGCTAGCCACCTTGATCAGAAAGTTGCTAAAACACTCCATTAGTTTTTGTTCAGGAATATCTGAGGAGGACAAATCTCCCAAAAATGAAAAAAAGGGGAGCAAAGTCAATACAAGATTACGGTTAGGAACTTAACAATGGATTCTTGTCTAAAATAACTTCAGATCGTTTCAGGCCGTCCAGATAGACTCGGCGGTCGTTCAGTTCATTTGAAATAAAAAAATAATAAACATCCAGTAATGTCTCTTTTAAAAAAAAAACTGGTTAAATAGCAAACATTGAAAATTGACTTAAATAGGCTACTCATAGCCCTCTCCCAGGAAGGATGTACCTCAACTAGTGACACCTGACCCTATTAGGCAGACAGACACTGCAAATTCGGAGCGGTAATACAGTGCATTGATAATGGTATGTTTATAGAACTGTCTCAAATACCAGGTCACCAGCTTCAGAATTTAATAACTTCTGAGCCTGCGCCTGATTGCTCTGTGTTCTATGCTGGCAGCTAACGCTAACCCTGAGTACCACTGTTTAAAAAAATAAAAATCTAAAAACTGCAGGAAGTCTTACAAAAGATTAATGACACTTGGGCACAGCTATTAAAACACCCGATAGAGTCCAGATGAGAGAATATGGTGACCCAAGCCTTGATAACGGCATTACCATGTCATCTATCCCACAGGCCCAGCTTCGAAACTTTCCCCTATTCAAGATGATCCTTTCCTTAATGATAGTCAAACCCTACCCGCAGGCACTTTAGAATATTTTAAACGCCCATTTGTCCTCATTGGCACCACCATCATTCAACCCAATCTACGACCCCTGAACTACCCGCAGATTTATGGGCAGCCTCCAAACACGAAGCTGGTCTCACTAATGTCCCTCCCGTTGTTATTAGAGTCAAACATGATATGCCCTTGCCCTCTATTTCACAGTACCCTTTGCGCCCCGAGGCTGAAGAAAGAGTCTCGATCATGATTCAATCGTTCCTTCAACAGGGAATTTTGATACCGTGCCAATCGCCCTGTAATATCCCGATTCTTCCAGTTCCTAAGATAGGTAGACCATCCGAATGGCGTTTAGTCCAAGACCTCCGGCTTATTAATCAGATAGTGGAACCCTTACATCCTATTGTCCCAAACCCGGTGACAATCCTTAGTAATGTCCCACCGGAAGCGACTATTTTCACCCTTGTTGATTTACAGCATGCCTTTTTTGCGATACCCCTCGCCCCCTGAATCACAGTATTTGTTTGCCTTTACATTTAAGGGGACACAATACACTTGGACTCGACTTCCACAGGGCTTCATTCATTCTCCAACCCTTTTCTCACAGGCATTGCACTCCCAGTTAGCGACATTAGCACCTCCTGGTGGCTCCACCATCATTCAATATGTTGATGACTTACTCCTTGCCAGCCCTGATTTCATCACTAACCAGCGTGACACCTTTTACCTGCTCATCCGTCTCCATTCATGGGGATATGTGATCCCGCCCGCTAAAGTTCATAAAGGCCAACGACAGGTCAAATTTTTGGGTGTCCTAATAAGTGCTACTGATCGCTCCCTTACTCAGGAACACATTACTCCTATACTGCAGACCCCATTTCCTACATCGCCCAAGCAGGTGCGAGCCTTTTTAGGATTAGTGAACTTTTGCAGACAATGGATTCCGAATGTTACTGTACATACTAAAGAATTAACTCTGTACTCCTCTCAAAATGTTCCTCTTAAGTTTGAACTACCTGATTCAGCAAAGCAATCTTTCATTATTCTGAAAAACGCCCTGGCTACCGCCCCAGCACTAGGACGACCTATGTATGACAGACCTTTCCAGCTGTACGTTAATGTTCTTGATAAATGTGCCACTGGTGTTCTTACACAAGAACACGGTGACCGGCGTTGTCCGGTCGCCTACTATTCTACCAAATTAGATCCTGTAGCTTGCGGTCTACCTCCCTGCACCCAAATTCTTACTGCTGTCCATTTGTTAGTCCAGGCAGCCTCTAATCTAACCCTTCACCAGCCAGTACAAGTGCATACTTCACATTCTATCGTGGCTCTCCTAACGTCTCAGCAAACCCAGCATCTGACTCAAGCGCGATTGAGCCGCTATGAGGTTTCACTATTGCAAAACCCCTACCTCTCTTTTCATTATTGTTCAACCTTAAATCCTGCTGTGTTCCTCGAACAGCCCCCCGATAACCTTGAGGACCCATCACACGATTGTTTACTTCGGAATCACTTCCTTACCGCACCTCGCCAGGATTTAACAGACAGGCCTATTGATAATCCAGATCTAATTTTTTATGTTGATGGCAGTTCCTCCATTTCCCCATTTGGCGTCCCACAGTCGGGATATGCCGTGGTAACCGACACTGACGTGCAACAAGCAGCAGCCTTCCAGACCCCTGTCTCTGCACAAAAAGCCGAGCTATTCGCCCTTACTCAAGCATGTATTTTGGCCACAGATAAAAGTACTAATGTTTACACTGATTCTAGGTATGCCTTTGGCGTGACCCCATGATTTCGGCCGCCTCTGGCAACAGCGAGGTTTTCTCACCTCTGTGGGAACTCCCATTCAAAATGAACTTTGGGTTAAAAATCTCCTCGATGCTATTCAGCTTCCCCGTCAATTGGCAGTTATTAAATGCGTTGCGCACACAAAGGGTGACACTCCTGTTCAACTAGGAAATGCCCGTGCTGATTCAGCTGCTAAAACTGCAGCTTCATCAACCTCTTTAATTGTTCCCAGTGGGGCTAATCAGGCTCTAAAGCAGGTACCTGCATTACGGACGAAGGGCATGCCAGAGATAGCTGAAGTTCAAAATTTACAAAAGGGACGCCTCTGATTCTGAGCGAACAATATGGAAGTCAATGAGGTGTTCGCACTCCTTGACACGAGACCTCTGGCTGACTCCAGTTGGTCAAGTTTGTATTCCGAATTCTTTATTGCCGGTACTTGTTGATTATTTGCATTCTTGTACCCATCTTGGCAAGGAAGGTGTGGCGCTAACAATTATACATAAAGCCGAGAGACTAGTACAATAGAGGCTTTATTGCTGTACGATGTTGTCCCTCCATCTGCAACTGTAGACTAAGGGTCTGAGCAGCTCTCATACATATTTATACACAAGCTCCCTGTGGGCGGAGCTAGCCGGCAGGGGCTGACCGGAGGAACCTGTATTACAGGTACAGGCATACATCCCCCTACTGCAGTACACATAACTACAGTGGTTATCTCACCACATTCACCCCCTGTAAAAAATGAGTCCGGCGGGGGTGACATGTAACTCTAATACAAAGGATGCTATTTACAAGAGGGTCCAACAAGGAAAATCAAGAGTCCATCCGGTTAGCAGGTTACAGGTTGAGCCGAATCGGTGGTCGGACGTTCCGCTGTGATCGGCGTAGCTGTGGTGGTGACGTCGGCACAGGCGGTGATGGCCCCGATGGTGCAGGTGCTGGCGGTGTTGGTGCTGGCTGTTGGCGGGATGACTCCGAGAGCAAGCCAAAATCTTCCGTGTCCTCCAGGGTGGGCAGGGGGATGAGGGATGGACCTGATGGGGACGAATAGGGGGGCGCTGGGGTTGGCGCAGGAAGGGGTGTGGGCATGGGATCGGCACCTGAGGGAGCCAGGTCCCAGAGCGAGACTGTGTCCTGGCGGCCGTCGGGGATCTCCACGTAGGCATACTGAGGGTTGGCGTGGAGAAGGCGTACTTTGTCCACCAGGGGTTCCGCCTTGTGGTGCCGTACATGCCTACGGAGAAGGACTGGGCCCGGAGTCGTGAGCCAAGTCGGGAGCGACACTCCGGATGTGGACTTCCTAGGGAAGGCAAAAACACGTTCATGGGGTGTGCTGTTAGTTGCGGTGCACAGTAGCGACCGAATGGAATGGAAAGCGTCAGGGAGGACCTGCTGCCAGCGAGCGGCTGGGAGGTTTCTGGACCGTAGGGCCAGCTGGACGGCCCTCCATACCGTCCCGTTCTCCCTCTCTACCTGCCCGTTTCCCCGGGGGTTGTAGCTGGTCGTCCTGCTGGAGGCGATACCCCTGCTGAGCAGGAATTGACGCAGCTCATCGCTCATAAATGAGGATCCCCTGTCACTGTGGATATAGTCGGGGAAACCGAACAGGGCGAAAATGGAATCCAGGGCCTTGATGACGGTGGCAGACGTCAAATCTGGGCATGGGATGGCAAAGGGGAACCTAGAAAATTCATCGACCACACTAAGGATGTAGGAGTTGCGGTCGGTGGAGGGAAGGGGCCCTTTGAAGTCCACGCTGAGGCGTTCAAAGGGGCGGGATGCTTTCACCAGGCGCGCGTGATCTGGCCGGTAGAAGTGCGGCTTGCACTCCGCACAGATCTGGCAGTCTCTGGTGACTGTCCGTACTTCCTCGACGGAGTAGGGCAGATTGCGGGGTTTGATCAGATGGTACAAGCGAGTGACCCCCGGATGGCAAAGGCTGTCGTGCAAGGCACGGAGCTGGTTCACTTGTGCACTGGCACATGTACCTCGGGAGAGGGCGTCTGGGGGCTCGTTGAGCTTGCCGGGGCGATACAAGATCTCGTAGTTAAAGGTGGAGAGCTCGATTCTCCACCGCAAGATTTTGTCATTCTTGATCTTGCCCCGCTGCGTGTTGTTGAACATGAAGGCTACCGACCGTTGGTCAGTGAGGAGAGTGAATCTCCTGCCGGCCAGGTAATGCCTCCAGTGCCGCACCGCTTCAACGATTGCCTGGGCTTCCTTTTCGACAGAGGAATGCCGAATTTCGGAGGCGTGGAGGGTGCGGGAAAAGAACGCCACGGGTCTGCCGGCCTGATTCAGCGTGGCAGCAAGGGCAACATCTGAAGCGTCGCTCTCTACTTGGAAAGGCAGAGTCTCGTCTACGGCGTGCATCCCCGCCCTGGCTATGTCAGATCGAATGCAGGCGAAGGCCTGTTGTGCCTCGGCCGAGAGGGGAAAATGTGTGGACTGGATAAGTGGCCGGGCCTTGTCTGCGTATTGCGGGACCCACTGGGCGTAATAAGAGAAAAACCCAAGGCAGCGTTTGAGGGCCTTGGGGCAGTGGGGAATTGGGAGCTCCATGAGGGGGCGCATGCGGTTGGGATCGGGCCCCAGTAGTCCGTTTTGGACTACGTAGCCAAGGATGGCTAAGCGGTCTGTGCGGAACACGCATTTCTCCTTGTTGTACGTGAGATTAAGGAGAGATGCGGTGTGGAGGAATTTAGAAAGGTTGGCATCATGGTCCTGCTGGTCATGGCCGCAGATGGTGACATTGTCGAGGTACGGGAAGGTGGCCTGCAATCCGTACCGGTCAACCATTCGGTCCATTTCTCGCTGAAAGACCGAGACCCCATTCGTGACGCCGAAGGGAACCCTCAGAAATTGGTACAGACGACCGTCTGCCTCGAAGGCAGTGTAGGGACGGTCCGATTTACGGATGGGGAGCTGGTGGTAGGCGGATTTCAGGTCAATAGTAGAGAAGACCCGGTACTGTGCAATCTGATTGACCATATCAGAAATGCGGGGGAGGGGGTACGCGTCGAGCTGCGTGTACCGGTTGATGGTCTGGCTGTAGTCCACGACCATCCTGTGTTTCTCCCCGGTCTTAACCACTACCACCTGGGCTCTCCAAGGGCTGTTGCTGGCCTCGATGATACCCTCCCGAAGCAGCCGCTGGACTTCGGACCTGATGAAGGCCTTGTCCTGGGTGCTGTACCGTCTGCTCCTGGTGGCGACGGGCTTGCAATCCACAGTCAGATTGGCAAAGAGTGAGGGGGGCTCGACCTTGAGGGTCGCGAGGCCGCAAACGGTGAGGGGAGGTAGGGGTCCACCGAATTTGAGGGTGAGGCTCTGGAGATTGCACTGGAAATCCAGGCCTAGTAAGAGTGAAGTGCAGAGGTCGGGGAGAATGTACAGACGGAAACGGTCAAATTCCACGCCCTGTACAGTGAGTTTAACCAGGCAGAAACCCCGGATCGGGACAGAGTGGGAACCGGAGGCAAGGGAGATCTGCCGGTCGGCGGGATGGATCGCAAGGGAATAGCGCCTTACCGTGTCCGGGTGGACGAAGCTCTCGGTGCTCCCGGAGTCGATGAGGCAGGAGGTCACATGGCCGTTGACCAGCACCGATGTGGAAGAGGGTGCCAGGTTGCGAGGACGGGACTGGTCGAGCGTAACGGAGGCGAGCAGTGGTTGGTCGGCGGTTGAGTCAGATGAGTCCGATGAGGAGCGGTAGCGACCCGTGTCCCGTGATGGCGGCCCCTGGAGACGAGATGGCGGCATCCGCAGTACCTGTGGGTAAAATGGAGCGCACGTTATGGGGTCGGAACAAAATGGCGGCGTCCATGGAACGCACATGGCTGTGGTGGATGACGATGGCGGCGCCCATGGGGCGCACGTGGAGGGGGCGGCAAAAGATGACGGCGCCCACTGATTGCACGTGGGGTCGGGGGAAGCGGACGGCGGGGCCCATTGAGGGAGCGGCTGAGGCGTGGGGACCGGCGGCGCGATAGCGGCGACCGTCCGGGACTGACACACCGCTGCAAAGTGGCCTTTCTTTCCACAAGCTTTGCAGGTCGCTGTGCGGGCCGGGCAGCGTTGGCGAGGGTGCTTCTGTTGGCCGCAGAAGTAACAGTGGGGACCCCCAGGGGGTGCGGTGCGGCGGGCAGCGCAGGCATAGTGCGCGGGGGCGGCTGCTGGGGGGGGCCGTATGCGGGGTCCACGAGGGGTAGGACGGGTGGGCCGAGTGGCTAGCGGAGTGGGGAGCCGTTTGCGGGGTCCACGAGGGGTAGGACGGGTGGGCCGAGTGGCTAGCGGAGTAAGTGTGCGCACTACGGGAGGCGGCCATCATGGAGAGCGCCAGGGCCTTTGCGGCCGCGAGGTCGGGGGCGACCCCTTCCAGCAGTCGTTGCCGGATGGGGTCCGATGCAGTGCCTGTAACAAAGGCATCGCGCATGAGTAAATCAGAATGTTCCGTGGCTGTGAGGGCCCGGCAGTCGCAGTCTCGTACCAGAGGTATAAGGGCCCTCCAGAAGTCCTCAATCGACTCACCCGGCTGCTGGACGCGAGTAGAAAGTTGATGCCTCGCAAACAGGGTGTTCGCCGATGGTGCATAGTTCTCCTTGAGCAGTTCCATAGCTGCGATGTAGTCGGTCGCATCTCGAATGAGCGGAAAGATGCTGGAGCTAAGTCTGGAGTACAGGAGTTGCTTTTTCTGAGCCTCCGTCGGGGGAGGGTCTGCTGAAGAGATGTAGGCCTCGAAGACTGCGAGCCAGTGATCAAAGTCTTTTCTGGCGTGAGGCGAATGCAGATCCAGCTGCAGACGGTCAGGCTTGACTCTGATGTCCATGGTGACTGGGAAATCGTACAGCAATAAATTGTGGCGCTAACAATTATACTCAAAGCCGAGAGACTAGTACAATAGAGGCTTTATTGCTTTACGATGTTGTCCCTCCATCTGCAACAGTAGACTAAGGGTCTGAGCAGCTCTCATACATTTATACATAAGCTCCCTGTGGGCGGAGCTAGCCGGCAGGGGCTGACCGGAGGAACCTGTATTACAGGTACAGGCATACATCCCCCTACTGCAGTACACATAACTACAGTGGTTATCTCACCACAGAGGGCGTGGTACATCTACTCCTAAAAACTTGGTGGCACCCAGATTTGAATACAGCAGCGCAAACGCGGCTGGATCGATGCGTCATTTGCATGAAACATAATAAGAGTAAAGGTATTAAATGCCCTCCGGGAACCACCCCCTTGCCAGATGGTCCTTTTGCTTGTATACAGCTTGATTTTATCGAATTGCCAAAAGCACAGTGCTATAAATATTGTTTAGTAATAATTGATGTGTTTAGTAAATGGATTGAAGCCTTCCCCACCACTAATTGTACAGCACATACAGTAGTGAAGTTGTTGTTACCGGAAGTCATTCCTCATTTTGGGGTACCCAAAATGGTGAGCTCAGACAATGGACCACATTTTGTAGCTCGGATCAATACTGAATTGTGCAAAGCCCTTGTAATTAAACAGCAACCGCACTGCGCGTATCTCCCGCAGGCAGCAGGAATTCTGGAAAGAGCCAACGGGACTTTAAAAGAAAAATTATCTAAATTAACTGAAGAAACTGGGTTAAATTGGCTAAAAGTATTACCTTTGTGTAGAAGCCAGGTATTTTAAATACACTTAATATAGGTAAAAAGCTGTTTAAAGCATAAATATTAATTCCCAGATTTAAAATGAAAGAAACATATCATTTCCAAACTCAGTCATGAGTTTGCAAAACACAGAAGTCTGATAAGATCATTACATTTTACCAAGGACAAGGGTTGAATCTATGGCAACGAGGAATAAGAACGAAGCATTGCATGATTTTCACGCCATTTGAGATTAGGGTAAATTACATTCCATGATTATGCGAGCTGAAACATTTTAGACTGTGTTGCCTTGTTATTAATAGATGGACAGCTTGCTATCAAATCAAATCTGTTTGAGCCTAATCCAAACCAATTAGGATTATATTGGAGTGTGATCGGATCGCTTAAGACAGATATGAAATAGTATATCCATGGACGATTTGGCCACCATTTTGTAGAGAGGTAGAGAGATAGAGAGATGGAGAGACAGAGAGACAAAGGAGTAGAGAAAGAGTAGAGAAGAAGAGAGGAGAGAAAGGAAGTAAAGGAAGAGAATTAGAAAAGAGTTCTGTATTCATATTTCATTTTCAGACTTTGACTTCAGCCTTTGACTTTTAAAGTTGTGTTCGGGCTATTGTCTCAGAAGATAATTCCTGTGATTCTTTGAAGAAAATCAAATTGTCTACAAACTACCTTTTAAATGATTTTCAAGTTGTAACCAATGAACTAAAAATAAAACAATTCTTATTTGCACCTGACAAGCTTCAACTTGACTTTCTACTGAGTTTCAGCAATGCACAAGAACAACCGGTAACCTTGAATTGAAGCTCTACTTCAAATCATAAGTTCCTTCAACTTGGCGTAGTCGGCAGCTCTACTTCAAATCCTTAGATCCTTCAACTTTCACTTTGGCACTGGTTCACATGCGAGTGATTCCCCATTCGCGGACCGGACGGTCAGCTGCAGAGTTAGTCTATGGTCGGCCAATGAGGACTCACTGGGATGCCCATGAAAAACCCCTAGAGGGAGTAGAACTCCATGTGGTGGGGGAATAAATGCAGAACTATTTGAATCAATTAACACTTTCTTTGAAGTTTCTTCACTCACAGGTAAAACAGGCCCATCTCCCAGTAACGACAGGGACAGCCGTCCCTCGATATCCAGTGGTCAAACCCGGAGACCACGTGTTGGTGAAAAACTGGGACAGAAAGAAACTAGGACAACGCTGGAGCGGACCCTTCCTCATACTACTGACGACGCCAACTTCGGTCAAACTTGAAGGACGTGCCAGTTGGATACATCTATCCGATTGCAAGAAGATAGTCTCCAACCCAGACGAGAGCACAGGATGAAGATCTTCAGTATAATTTTTGGACTCTCTGGACTACTTAGCCTTAATGGCCACTCGGTAGTAAAAAAACAAACTAAACGAGACCTGCCTTCCAATACCTATTTACATATGTCATATCTTTACGCCGAAAAATTGAATATTAGCAAGTGTTGGGTTTGTACCCACATCCCCGTCCATTCGAGGGAATTCCTCCCCTTTCATACCGAAGAGACAGTTGAATGGATTTTACGACAAAATCAAACAGGAATCAGGGGAGATAGGGGGAATATGAAAATATGGAAACCTGCTGGCTATGACATGACTAAATTTTCAGCTTCGTATCAACCTACCTATAATCATGCCCTGACTCCACCCTCCCTCACTGTCCACTCGTATAATGTTCAAGGTTCCATATGTTTTAATAAATCAGGGAAAGGAAAGTTAATGGGGCAAAGTAGGTGCAACCTACCAATATAATCCCCTGGATGACATCAGCTGATGATTTTACAGCCTACAATGGAACCTATTTCATATGCGGCACTAAAGCATATCCGTGGCTCCCCATTAATTGGACAGGGTCCTGCTTTTTGGGATATGTCGTACCCCAAATGCTTCACCTACCCACCCTTAAACACTCCCCCTCGCGAGCAAAAAGAACAATTTCTAAAACGGAACAGGCAAGGCATCCAACGAACTGATCTACATGGCCTCAGCATTGGAACATCTGGCAAACGTAACGGCAACAGAAGCCAGGGACACTAGACAGGCACTGGCCGAGGTCTCAGCTAAGCTAGTGGCTGTCCGGACCGTGGCATTACAAAATCGACTGGCTTTGGATTATCTGTTAGCCTTGCAGGGAGGAACGTGCGCTATCATAGGCCAAGAGTGCTGTACTTACATTCCAGATGGCTCTGAAAATATCACTAACCTGGCCGACCATATTAAGAAACAGGCTGCTCAAATTCAAGAAATTGGCAGTGAATTTCACGACTATAACCCGCCGGGTTGGCTAGGGTGGTTGGGTCATGGATTATTTGATTGGATCTTTAAGGCCTTTATTCTACTACTACTAATGCTACTAGGGATAGGATTGCTTGCCTGCTTGTGTAAATGCATTTTCAAACGAATCATGGATATACTTATTTAGTTAGCTGTCATGATATGACAAAAGGGGGGAGTGTGGTATTGTGTGAAGCAAATAATGGCATGATGGGAAAACTAGTCAAGTTTCTGGGTACAATTAAATTTAAACTGACTTCACATAACCTAAGGCACAGATACAAACAGCCGAGGTCAACTTGACCTGAGAACTGGCTGACTCTAAAACTCGGATAAGACACGTTCGTCATGAGACCAGACCAGTCTAAGTATATACGATAAGCTAAAAAACTGTCTCTTCCTGTACGTAAACAAATTTGTCCCTTTCTTAAAACAAAGACAAGATAATGATATGAGACTCCAGTCCCCTAAAGGTCAGCAAGGTGACGCCATTGTAACGATTATTACTTATGTTTTACTTTCGATCAAATTCCTGACCAAGCTGAATTCATGTTATCTTGATCCTATAATGTATAAAAATCGCCTTATTCTTCTGTAATATCGCAGACTTGGGACGGACTCAGCAGTTTGTACTGACTGCCTTCCGACTTCAAGTCTCAGCCATTACTGCTAGCAGTCAGTTCTAATTCGTAAATAAAGCTTAGTTTTGCTTACCTATTGAATGCTGTTTGAATTTCTCTATCACAGACAGACGCGGGGAAAATATTGAATATGACATTTGGCGCTGCGAGAAAAAATCCAATATCCTGAAGTGAGCTTCCATGAGGGACTGAGAAAAAGTGATCAAGGCCACGACCGGAGTACAGAGACAGACGCCGGCACAAGGTAAGATTGACCTTGGTCTCTCTCTCTCTCTCGGATCTGTGCTGCGACCCCTCATCCCTGACGGAAGTAACTAAACAGGTGACGGTTCTCGAATCTAAATTTGACTGTGAGTACATTTTTTTTGTGTAATTAGCCGCAGGTCAGGGACCTTGTTGATCTCGTTTTTCATCCGCATCAGATTTATACAGGCTGTCAATAAGTTTGGGGTCAGGGACCCTGTCAGTAATTTTTTGGGGTCAGGGACCCTGTCAGTAATTTTTTGGGGTCAGGAACCCTGTCAGTAATTTTTTTGGGTCAAGGACCCTCCAATTTGATTTGGTACCAGAAATTTTGTTTGAGCGTTTTTTTTTGCCAGGGGCACATTTTTACTGACATTATGCGACAAACTTTAGACAAAGCTAGGGGCAATTCCCCTCTATTTTTCATGTGTTTAGAAAAAAAAACAGTCCACTTAAAGCAACGAACAATCACTATTTATGAGTTGAAGAGATAACGCCCGCAAAAAGGGATTAATGAATGTGTGAACGGTAAAGCGAAAGATTGGGAGACTTTAAAATTGTAATGTGAGCTTTGGGATAGAAAACAGTCAAAACACTAAAAAAGCAATCTGGCAATAACAAACCTCCTGCCGGCACAAAAGTAGGGCTGGCCAATCAGATTATAGGAAAGGAGGATCCTCCCAGTTGCTCTGGCATGCCGATGTTCCCCAATTCAGGCGATACGGAAGACGAGGAGGATTTAAACCCTGGACCCCACCCTCATTTTGCGCTCCCCGATCGATTCTCGAGATCATTCACTTTGGCCTTTAATGATTTATTCACTTCAGCCACCAAAGACATCTCCGCTTCCAGTGAGGCAATCTGATCACTGTGCCTCGAAAGGGCCACTTCCATATCCTTTATCGTGGTTTCATGGGCTTTCATTACAAGGGTTACAAGGCCTCCAGAGGTCCTCTGACACAATCTGCCAGTGTTTTGTGAAATTCCTTCACCAAGGTACTCAAAAGCACCTCAACCATTAGTGAAGTGACCGGAGCCCCAGAGGATGCCTCCACCATTTTATCTGCCGATTAACTCTGAGGGGTCTCTGTATCCGTCAACAAAATCCTGCTGTCCATTTTCTTTCCCCTGACTTTTCTGGGCATTTCAATCCTATGGAATCCTTATCCCATTTCCAGGACACTTCCAGGTCAGGTACAGCATGGGGTTAGAACATAGAACATAGAACAGTACAGCACAGAACAGGCCCTTTGGCCCTCAATGTTGCGCCGAGCCATGATCACCCTACTCATACCCACGTATCCACCCTATACCCATAACCCAACAACCCCCCCCCCTTACTTTTATTAGGACACTACGGGCAATTTAGCATGGCCAATCCACCTAACCCGCACATCTTTGGACTGTGGGAGGAAACCGGAGCACCCGGAGGAAACCCACGCAAACAGGGGGAGGACGTGCAGACTCCGCACAGACAGTGACCCAGCCGGGAATCGAACCGGGGACCCTGGAGCTGTGAAGCATTTATGCTAACCACCATGCTACCGTGCTGCCCCTAATAGATACAGAGTAAAGCTCCCTCTACACTGTCCCCATCAAACACTCCCAGGGCAGGTACAGCACGGGGTTAGATACAGAGTAAAGCTCCCTCTACACTGTCCCCATCAAACGCTCCCAGGACAGGTACAGCACGGGGTTAGATACAGAGTAAAGCTCCCTCTACACTGTCCCCATCAAACACTCCCAGGACAGGTACAGCTCGGGGTTAGATACAGAGTAAAGCTCCCTCTACGCTGTCCCCATCAAACACTCCCAGGACAGGTACAGCACGGGGTTAGATACAGAGTAAAGCTCCCTCTACGCTGTCCCCATCAAACACACCCAGGACAGGTACAGCACGGGGTTAGATACAGAGTAAAGCTCCCTCTGCACTGTCCCCATTAAACACTCCCAGGACAGGTACAGCACGGGGTTAGATACAGAGTAAAGCTCCCTCTACACTGCCCCCATCAAACACTCCCAGGACAGGTACAGCACGGGTTTGATACAGAGTAAAGCTCCCTCTACACTGTCCCCATCAAACACTCTCAGACAGGTACAGCACGGGGTTAGATACAGAGTAAAGCTCCCTCTACACTATCTCCATCAAACACTCACAGGACAGGGACAGCACGGGATTAGATACAGAGTAAAGTTCTCTCTATACTCTCTCAATCAAACACGCCCAGGACAGGTACAGCACGGGGTTAGATACATAAAAAAGGTCCGTCTACACTGTCCCCCTCAAACACTCCCAGGACAGATACATCACAGTGTCAGATACAGAACAAATCTCGCTCTACACTGTCCCCATCAAACACTCGCAGGACAGGTACAGCACGGGGTTAGATACAGAGTAAAGCTCCCTGTACACTGTCCCCATCAAACAATCCCAGGACAGGAACAGCACGGGGTTAGATACAGAGTAAAGCTCCCTCTACACTGTCCCCATCAAACACTCCCAGGACAGGTACAGCACGGGGTTAGATACAGAGTAAAGCTCCCTCTACACTGTCCCCATCAAACACTCCCAGGACAGGTACAGCACGGGGCTAGATACAGAGTTAAGCTCCCTCTACACTCTCTCCATCAAACACTCCCAGGACAGGTACAGCGCGGGGTTAGATACAGAACAAAGCTCCCTCTACATTGTCCCCATCAAACACTCCCAGGACAGGTCCAGCACGGGGTAAGACGCAGAGTAAAGCTCCCTCTACACTGTCCCCATCAAACACGCCCAGGACCGGTACAGCACGGGGTTAGATACAGAGTAAAGCTCCCTCTACACTGTCCCCATCAAACACTCCCAGGACAGGTACAGCACGGGGTTAGATACAGAGTAAAGCTCCCTCTACACTGTCCCCATCAAACACTCCCAGGACAGGTACAGCACAGGGTTAGATACAGAGTAAAGCTCCCTCTACACTCTCTCCATCAAACACGCGCAGGACAGGTACAGCATGGGGTTAGATACAGAACAAAGCTCCGTCTACACTGTCCCCATCAAACACTCCCAGGACAGGTACAGCACGGGGTTAGATACAGATAAAGCTCCCTCTACACTGTACCCCTCAAACACTCCCAGGACAGATACATCACGGGGTTAGATACAGAACAAAGCTCCCTCTACACTGTCCCCATCAAACAGTCCCAGGACAGGTACAGCATGGGGTTAGATACAGAGTAAAGCTCCCTCTCCACTGTCCCCATCAAACACTCCCAGGACAGGTACAGCTCAGGGTTAGATACAGAGTAAAGCTCCCTCTACACTCTCTCCATCAAACATGCCCAGGACAGTTACAGCACGGGGTTAGATACAGAAAAAAGCTCCGTCTACACTGTCCCCCTCAATCACTCCCAGGACAGATACATCACGGTGTTAGATACAGAACAAATCTCGCTCTACACTGTCCCCATCAAACACTCCCAGGACAGGTACAGCTCTGGGTTAGATACAGAGTAAAGCTCCCTCTACACTGTCCCCATCAAACACTCCCAGGACAGGTACAACACGGGATTAGATACAGAGTAAAGCTCCCTCTACGCTGTCCCCATCAAACACACCCAGGACAGGTACAGCACGGGGTTAGATACAGAGTAAAGCTCCCTCTGCACTGTCCCCATCAAACACTCCCAGGACAGGTACAGCACGGGGTGAGATACAGAGTAAAGCTCCCTCTACACTGTCCCCATCAAACACTCCCAGGACAGGTACAGCACGGGGTTAGGTACAGAGTAAAGCTCCCTCTACACTGTCCCCATCAAACACTCCCAGGACAGGTACAGCACGGGGTTTGATGCAGAGTAAAGCTCCCTCTACACTGTCCCCATCAAACACTCTCAGACAGGTACAGCACGGGGTTTGATACAGAGGAAAGCTCCCTCTACACTGTCTCCATCAAACACTCACAGGACAGGGACAGCACGGGATTAGATGCAGAGTAAAGCTCCCTCTACACTGTCTCCATCAAACACTCACAACAGAGGGACAGCACGGGATTAGATACAGAGTAAAGCTCTCTCTATACTCTCTCAATCAAGCACGCCCAGGACAGGTACAGCACGGGGTTAGACACAGAGTAAAGCTCTCACTGCACTGTCCCCATCAAACACTCCCAGGACAGGTACAGCACGGGGTTAGACGCAGAGTAAAGCTCACTCTACACTGTCCCCATCAAACACGCACAGGACCGGTACAGCACGGGGTTAGCTACAGAGTAAAGCTCACTCTCCACTGTCCCCAACAAACACTCCCAGGACAGGTACAGCACGGGGTTAGATACAGAGTAAAGCTCCCTCAACACTGTCCCCATCAAACACTCCCAGGACAGGTACAGCACGGGGTTAGATACAGAACAAAGCTCCCTCTGCACTGTCCCCATCAAACACTCCCAGGACAGGTACAGCACGGGGTGAGATACAGAGTAAAGCTCCCTCTACACTGTCCCCATCAAACACTCCCAGGACAGGTACAGCACGGGGTTAGATACAGAGTAAAGCTCCCTCTACACTGTCCCCATCAAACACTCCCAGGACAGGTACAGCACGGGGTTTGATGCAGAGTAAAGCTCCCTCTACACTGTCCCCATCAAACACTCTCAGACAGGTACAGCACGGGGTTTGATACAGAGTAAAGCTCCCTCTACACTGTCTCCATCAAACACTCACAGGACAGGGACAGCACGGGATTAGATGCAGAGTAAAGCTCCCTCTACACTGTCTCCATCAAACACTCACAACACAGGGACAGCACGGGATTAGATACAGAGTAAAGCTCTCTCTATACTCTCTCAATCAAACACGCCCAGGACAGGTACAGCACAGGGTTAGACACAGAGTAAAGCTCTCACTGCACTGTCCCCATCAAACACTCCCAGGACAGGTACAGCACGGGGTTAGACGCAGAGTAAAGCTCACTCTACACTGTCCCCATCAAACACGCACATAACCGGTACAGCACGGGGTTAGCTACAGAGTAAAGCTCACTCTCCACTGTCCCCATCAAACACTCCCAGGACAGGTACAGCACGGGGTTAGATACAGAGTAAAGCTCCCTCAACACTGTCCCCATCAAACACTCCCAGGACAGGTACAGGCCGGGCTACATACAGAGTTAAGGTCCCTCTACACTCTCTCCACCAAACACTCCCAGGACAGGTACAGCACGGGGTTAGATACAGAACAAAGCTCCCTCTGCACTGTCCCCATCAAACACTCCCAGGACAGGTACAGCACGGGGTGAGATACAGAGTAAAGCTCCCTCTACACTCTCTCCATCAAACACGCGCAGGACAGGTACAGCATGGGGTTAGATACAGAACAAAGCTCCGTCTACACTGTCCCCATCAAACACTCCCAGAACAGGTACAGCACGGGGTTAGATACAGAGTAAAGCTCCCTCTACACTGTACCCCTCAAACACTCCCAGGACAGATAAATCACGGGGTTAGATACAGAACAAAGCTCCCTCTACACTGTCCCCATCAAACACTCCCAGGACAGGTACAGCACGGGGCTACATACAGAGTTAAGGTCCCTCTACACTCTCTCCACCAAACACTCCCAGGACAGGTACAGCACGGGGTTAGATACAGAACAAAGCTCCCTCTACACTGTCCCCATCAAACAGTCCCAGGACAGGTACAGCACGGGGTTAGTTACAGAGTAAAGCTCCCTCTACACTGTCCCCATCAAACACTCCCAGGACAGGTACAGCACGGGGTTAGATACAGAGTAAAGCTCCCTCTACACTGTCCCCATCAAACACTCCCAGGACAGGTACAGCACGGGGTTAGATACAGAGTAAAGCTCCCTCTACACTGTCCCCATCAAACATTCCCAGACAGGTACAGCACGGGGTTAGAGACAGAGTAAAGCTCCCTCTACACTGTCCCCATCAAACACTCCCAGGACAGGTACAGCACGGGGTTAGATACAGAGTAAAGCTCCCTCTACACTGTCCCCATCAAACACTCCCAGGACAGGTACAGCACAGGGTTAGATACAGAGTAAAGCTCCCTCTACACTCTCTCCATCAAACACGCCCAGGAAGGTACAGCACGGGGTTAGATACAGAAAAAAGCTCCGTCTACACTGTCCCCCTCAATCACTCCCAGGACAGATACATTACGGTGTTAGATACAGAACAAAGCTCCCTCTAGACTGTCCCCATCAAACACTCCCAGGACAGGTACAGCACGGGGTTAGACGCAGAGTAAAGCTCACTCTCCACTGTCCCCATCAAACACGCCCAGGACAGGTACAGCACGGGGTTAGATACAGAACAAAGCTCCCTCTACACTGTCCCCATCAAACACTCCCAGGACAGGTACAGCACGGGGTTAGACGCAGAGTAAAGCTCACTCTCCACTGTCCCCATCAAACACGCCCAGGACCGGTACAGCACGGTGTTAGATACAGAATAAAGCTCACTCTAATTGTCCTCATCAAACACTCCCAGGACAGGTACAGCACGGGGTTAGATACAGAGTAAAGCTCCCTCTACACTGTCCCCATCAAACACTCCCAGGACAGGTACAGCACCGGGTTAGATACAGAGTAAAGCTCCCTCTACACTGTCCCCATCAAACACTCCCAGGACAGGTACAGTACGGGGTTTGATACTGAGTAAAGCTCCCACTACACTGTCTCCATCAAACACTCCCAGGACCGGTACAGCTCGGGTTTAGATACAGAATAAAGCTCCCTCTACACTGTCCCCATCAAACACTCCCAGGACAGGTACAGCACGGGGTTAGATACAGAGTAAAGCTCCCTCTACACTGTCCCCATCTAACACTCCCAGGACAGGGACAGCACGGGGTTAGATATAGAGTAAAGCTCCCTCTACACTGTCCCCATCAAACACTCCCAGGACAGGTACAGCACGGGGTTAGATACAGAGTAAAGCTCCCTCTACACTGTCCCCATCAAACACTCCCAGGACAGGGACAGCACGGGGTTAGATACAGAGTAAAGCTCCCTCTACACTGCCCCCATCAAACACTCCCAGGACAGGGACAGCACGGGGTTAGATACAGAGTAAAGCTCCCTCTACACTGTCCCCATCAAACACTCCCAGGACAGGTACAGCACAGGGTTAGATACAGAGTAAAGCTCCCTCTACACTCTCTCCATCAAACACGCCCAGGAAGGTACAGCACGGGGTTAGATACAGAAAAAAGCTCCGTCTACACTGTCCCCCTCAATCACTCCCAGGACAGATACATCACGGTGTTAGATACAGAACAAAGCTCCCTCTACACTGTCCCCATCAAACACTCCCAATACAGGTACAGCACGGGGTTAGACGCAGAGTAAAGCTCACTCTCCACTGTCCCCATCAAACTCGCCCAGGACAGGTACAGCACGGGGTTAGATACAGAACAAAGCTCCCTCTACACTGTCCCCATCAAACACTCCCAGGACAGGTACAGCACGGGGTTAGACGCAGAGTAAAGCTCACTCTCCACTGTCCCCACCAAACACGCCCAGGACCGGTACAGCACGGTGTTAGATACAGAATAAAGCTCACTCTAATTGTCCTCATCAAACACTCCCAGGACAGGTACAGCACGGGGTTAGATACAGAGTAAAGCTCCCTCTACACTGTCCCCATCAAACACTCCCAGGACAGGTACAGCACGGGGTTAGATACAGAGTAAAGCTCCCTCTACACTGTCCCCATCAAACACTCCCAGGACAGGTACAGTACGGGGTTTGATACAGAGTAAAGCTCCCTCTACACTGTCTCCATCAAACACTCCCAGGACCGGTACAGCTCGGGTTTAGATACAGAATAAAGCTCCCTCTACACTGTCCCCATCAAACACTCCCAGGACAGGTACAGCACGGGGTTAGATACAGAGTAAAGCTCCCTCTACACTGTCCCCATCTAACACTCCCAGGACAGGGACAGCACGGGGTTAGATATAGAGTAAAGCTCCCTCTACACTGTCCCCATCAAACACTCCCAGGACAGGTACGGCACGGGGTTAGATACAGAGTAAAGCTCCCTCTACACCGTCCCCATCAAACACTCCCAGAACAGGGACAGCACGGGGTTAGATACAGAGTAAAGCTCCCTCTACACTGTCCCCATCAAACACTCCCAGGACAGGTACAGCACGGGGTTAGATACAGAGTAAAGCTCCCTCTACACTGTCCCCATCTAACACTCCCAGGACAGGTACAGCACGGGGTTAGATATAGAGTAAAGCTCCCTCTACACTGTCCCCATCAAACACTCCCAGGACAGGTACAGCACGGGGTTAGATACAGAGTAAAGCTCCCTCTACACTGTCCCCATCAAACACTCCCAGGACAGGTACAGCACGGGGTTAGATACAGAGTAAAGCTCCCTCTACACTGTCCCCATCAAACACTCCCAGGACAGGGACAGCACGGGGTTAGATACAGAGTAAAGCTCCCTCTACACTGTCCCCATCAAACACTCCCAGGACAGGTACAGCACGGGGTTAGATACAGAGTAAAGCTCCCTCTACACTGTCCCCATCAAGCACTCCCAGGACAGGTACAGCACCGGGTTAGATACAGAGTAAAGCTCCCTCTACACTGTCCCCATCAAACACTCCCAGGACAGGTGCAGCACGGGGTTAGATACAGAGTAAACCTCCCTCTACACTGTCCAGGTCCAATACATCAACCTTTGTTCTGCACATTTCTTTCATTTTTGAAAATCTTTTTATTGGCTTTTCCCTTAGTTCTGTACATTTCTATTTTATTTTGGGTCCCTTGCTGTTTTCCGGAGTTTGTCCTGAACCTCACAAGCCCGGAATCAGAATTTGCCCCTCAACCTTTTTAAAATTCATTTACGGGGTGTTAACGTCGCTTGTTCGGCCAGCATTTATTGCCCATCCCTAGTTGCCCTTCAGAAGGTGGTGGTAAGTTACTTTCCTGAAGTCCTTGAGTTGTAGGTGCACCCACAGTGCTGTTAGAGAGGGAGGTCTAGGATTTTGACACGGAGACAGTGAAGGAACGGGGATATATTTCCAAGTGAGGTTGGTGAGTGACTGGGAGGGGAACCTCCAGGTGGTGGGTGTCGCCAGGCTTCTGCTGCTCTTGTCCTTCTAGATGGTAGTGGTTGTGCGTTTGGAAAGTGTTATCTAAGCAACCTTGATGAGTTACTGCAGTGCATCTTGTAGATGGTACACACGGCTGCCACTGTGCGTCGGTGGTGGAGGGGGTGAATGTTTGTGGATGGGGAAGAAATCAAGCGGGGCTGCTTTGTCCTGGATGGTGCTGAGCTTCTTGAGTGTTGTTGGAGCTGCACTCATCCAGGCAAGTGGAGAGTATTCCATCCCACTCCTGACTTGTGCCTTGTAGATGGTGGACAGGCTTTGGCAGGTCAGGAGGTGAGTTACTCTCCGCAGGATTCCCAGCTTTCCACCTGCCCTGGTAGCCACCGTATTAATATGGCCAGTCCAATTCAGTTTCTTTTTCTTAGAAAATATTTTATTGAAGCATTTATAGATTTAACGTTTTTTCCCGGCCCATATAAAACCCGAGATCGCCGCATTAATCTTCATAAAAAATGCCTTGGGGATGAAAATCGGAAGACACTGAAACACGAACAGCAATCTGGGGAGGACTGTCATTTTCACAGTCTGTACCCTCCCCGCCAGTGACAGTGGGAGCTCGTCCCACCGTTGGGAGTCCCCTTTCATTTGCTCAATCATCCTGCCCAAATTTAGTTTATGAAGCTGACCCCAGTCCCTTGAATCCCCAGGTACCGAAAACTCCTTCCCACCACTTTGAACGGCATCTCCCTCAGTCTCCTCTCCTGCCCCCTTGCCTGGATCACAAAAACCTCGCTCTTGCCCATATTCAGTTTGTAACCTGAGAACCGACCCAATTCCTCCAGTATCCCCATAATTCCTGAAATTCCCCCCACCCGGTCTGTTGTAAAAAAGAGCAAATCGTCCGCATAGAGCGAGACCCTATATTCTCCCCCCCCCCCCCCCCTCACTATCGCCCAATAAAGGCTCAATGCTCTCAGTGTTATTGCCAAAGGCTCTATGATCAGGGCAAACAGTAGTGGGGAGAGTGGACACCCCTGTCTCGTCCCCCCATAGAGTGTAAAATACTCTGATTGAACCCGGTTTGTCCTTGCATTCGCCATCGGTACCTGATACAGCAACCGGACCCAATCCACAAATCCCTGCCCAAACCCAAACCTTCTCAACATCCCACAATTACCTCCACTCCACCCGATCAAAGGCCTTTTCTCCATCCATGGCCACCACCACCTCGACGTCGCGCCCCTCCGCAGGCATCATTGTTACATTTAGGAGCCGCCTAATGTTGGACGTCAGGTGTCGTCCCTTAACAAATCCCGTCTTGACCTCCCCAATTACCCCCGGGGCACAATCCTCTATACGTGTGGCCAAGATCTTTGACAGCAATTTTGCATCCATGTTTAACAGGGAGATTGGTCTATACGAGCCACAGCTCTCCGGATCCTTATCCCGCTTCAATAAGGGAAATCGATGCCTGCGTTAGCGTTGGGGGGGGGGGGGGGGGGGGGAAGCACTCCCAGCTCCTTTGAATCATTAAAAACCTTTACCAAGAGCGGCCCCAACAGCCTGGAAAACTTTTTATAAAACTCCACCAGGTATCTGTCTGATCCTGGGGCTTTACCCAATAGCATCGCCCCCAATCCGTCTATAACCTCCCCAGAGTCATTGTCTGTGCGGAGTCTGCATGCACTCCTCGTTTCTGCGTGGATTTCCTCCAGGTGCTCAGGTTTCCTCCCACAGTCTAAGGATGGGCAGGTTAGGTGGATTGGCCACGATAAATTGCCCTTAGTGTCCTAAAAAGGTTTGGAGGAGTTATTGGGTTACGGGGATAGGGTGGAAGTGAGGTCTTAAGTGGGTCAGTGCAGACACGATGGGCCAAATGGCCTCCTCCTTCACTGTATGTTCTATCTATGATAAAGCACAATTGGGGCTCCCAGATCCTCCACCAACTCCTCTTCTATCCTCGGGAATTCCAGCCCTCCCAGAAATCGCTTCATACCATCCTTCCCGGCTGGGGCTTCCGATTTATACAAGTTACTATAAAACTCCCGAAACACATCATTCCCCCCGCCGGATCCAAAACCACCTTCCCCGCCTTGTATCCCTCACTTTCCCAATCTCTCTCGCCGTCTCTCTCTTCCCTCAGCTGATGCGCCAACATCCTGCTGGCTTTATCCCCAGATTCATACACTGCCCCCTTCACCCTCCTCAGCCATCCCTCCGCTTTACCTGTGGACAGGAGCCCAAATTCCAGCTGCAGTCTCCGACACTCCTTCAAAAGCCCATCATCCGGAGATTCCGTGTATCTCCTGTCCACCTGTAAAATTTCACCTACCAGCCTGTCCAGCTCCGCCATCTCAGCTTTCTCCTTATGGGCCCGAATTGAGATGAATTCCCCCCTAATAACCATCTTCAGTGCCTCCAAAACCAGCCCCGGCTGAAACCTCACCCGTGTCATTGATCCTTACCCGAATGACCTCCCTCACCTCCTACACTAGCAGCCCCACATCCAGCCTCCATTGCGGACGCTGGGCCTTTCCCTTGCTGACTTGCAAGTCCACCTAGAGCGGGGTGTGGTCTGACACCACTATTGCTGAATGTTCAGCACCTAGAGCGGGGTGTGGTCTGACACCACTATTGCTGAATGTTCAGCACCTAGAGCGGGGTGTGGTCTGACACCACTATTGCTGAATGTTCAGCACCTAGAGCGGGGTGTGGTCTGACACCACTATTGCTGAATGTTCAGCACCTAGAGCGGGGTGTGGTCTGACACCACTATTGCTGAATGTTCAGCACCTAGAGCGGGGTGTGGTCTGACACCAATATTGCTGAATGTTCAGCACCTAGTGCGGGGTGTGGTCTGACACCAATATTGCTGAATGTTCAGCATCTACCATCTCAGCCAGCAGCGTTTTGTCCATCACAAAGACGTCGATCCTGGCATACACCTTATGCACATGGGAGTAGAATGAAAGGCCTTACTCCTTGGCCCCCCCAAATCACCACAGATTTACCACCCCCCCCTCCCCCCCACGCTCCGTGAACCCCCAAAGCTACTTTGCCATAGCTGATACCTTCCCAGACCGAGAACTCGACCTGTTCAACCTTGGATCCAGGACAGTAGTGAAATCTCTCCCCATAATTAGTCAATGTGATGCAGTGTGAACCTGTCTAACAAACTCAACGTCATCCCAGTTCGGGTCATCTATATTTACCAATACCGTGGCCATTCCCTCCAGCATCCCACTAACCATGACATATGTCCCCCACCCTGGGGCTGCTTCTATATTCCCCACCGTGAATACCACCCGCTTATTGACCAGGATTGTCAAACCCAAATGGAACACCTGCCCAACCCATCCCTTCCTCAACCAAATCTGTTCCTTCACCTTCAGCTGGGGCCCCGGCAACATGGCCACGTCCGCCTTCAGTTGCCTCAAGTGCGCAAACACACGGGCCCTTTTGACTGGCCCATTCAGTCCCCGAACGTTCCACATGACCAGCCTGGTCTGGGTGCACCCCTCCCTCCTCCCCTGCTGATCAACCATAACCTCTCCCAGGCCAGTGTGCGGTCCATGTCCCACACCTCCCCCCCGACCCGCCCTCGGGAAACTGCCGTCAACAATCCTCCTCTTCCTGAACTTTGAAAGCCCCCTCATTGTCAGCAGTAAAATCCCCCTCCCATCCCCCCTCCCCCAAAATTGATCTTCAGCTCACCCCCCACTTTGCTTCCATGAACTGGCGTAAAGGCCACAAAAAGGCACCATGAGCGGGAACTACCAAATATGCGACCACTCACTCCATGGCCGCCACCGGAAGTCCATCGAGTTCAGTTTCCGATCAATGGTAACCACCAGGATGTTGATTGTGGGGGATTCAGTGATGGTCATGCCATTGAATATCAAGGGGCGGTAGTTAGATCCTCTCTTGTAGGAGTTGGTCATTGCCTGGGGCTTGTGTGGTGTTAATGTAACTTGTCATTGTCAGCCCCGAGCCTGGAGATTGTCCAGATCTTGCTGCTCTAGGACATTGACTGCTTCATGAACCTACCTCTTCAGATGCTGCTTCAGTTCAAGGCTTGGCTAAAACCTTGCATGGCTGTGGCAAGGGCGGTCCGTGCCTGGTCATTCTGACCTTCTAGCCCATCACCCAGCCACCCCATGGAACTCCCACCAGCCCTGACAGACACCCCCTGGCCAGCAGCACAACTCAGCACCCTATAGCGACACTGTAACCCCTCCCGTACCCTCATCAGGCACGCTATCTGCATCCCGATTTGAAATACCACAAGTGAACTCAGCCATTGGTATTTCCGCCTGGCGGAAGCGCAGCATGGCGGCAGGCTCTGGTCAGGCTTGTTGGTGATATCCCCAACACAGTTGAGGGAACAGACCATGGCATTCCAGTTGGTGCCCAGCACCAACCTCTATTTTCGGCTGTTGCTGAATTCTCCGCCCGATCGTAGTTCATGGTTCCGGGGTCACTGGTCAGAAAATCCCGCCTCATGTCTTTCAACCATTTAGCAGCAGTGGTCTGCAGTCTGTCAAGCCTCAGGACCCCAGCCAGATGCCCCCCCCCCCCCCCCCCCCCCCCCGCCCCTCCCCAGGTCCTTCAGGGGAGATTCCCTTTCGGCACCATGGCCTGAAGTTTTTGTCAATCGGGCGGGTACACCAGGTGGGCCTGGCAGCCTGGGCAAGACGTGGTTTGGGACAGAGTGGCATTTCACGGCTGGCTGGCCCATTGAAGGGCCTGGGAGAAGATGAGCGCTGCCGGGGATGGTGTGAAGAGGGCGGGTGCTGAGAAAGGGGATGGTTCAGTGGGCTGGTTGCTTCTCCTGCACCCTCTCAGCACAGACACAGTCACTGCGGAGCTGCCTCATGGAGCAGCAGACTGGTAAAGATAAAAATAGCGACGGGCAAACTACGCAAAGGTTGTCTCTGCCGCACAATCACACACAAAGCTCGGTCACCGGACTCCTGGTTAAAATTTAATTCAGCCCGGGCGGTTCACCTGGACCTGGGATTGAGGCAGAAGCTAAAAGCTAACGGCTGGCGGTGGAATAACATTGAGATAGACAGTCCGTGTCAGCACTGTATTCCATCGGCCCCGAGCGAGCTAGATTGCCTGATGGATCGCCGGCAGGTATGCAGGGAACCCTGACGCGTGCCTACCCACTGACATACTGCATGCTGGGCCGAACAACGTGAGACTGTGACCCCCGGAGAGGTGGTTAGCACTGCTGCCTCACGGCACCAAAGGCCCGGGTTCGATTCCTGCCAGGGGTGACTGTGTGGAGTTTGCACATTATCTCCATGTCTGTGCGTTTCCTCCGGGTGCTCCGGTTTCCTCCCACAGTCCAAACCATGTGCAGTTTAGGTGGGCAGGTTAGGTGAATTGGCCATGCTAAATTACCCCTTCGTGTCGAGCAAGTGCAGGCTCAGTGGATTGGGCAGGAAAATGTAAAAATATATTTAGAGCACCCAATTCTTTTTTTCCCACTTAAGAGGCAATTTAGCGTGGCCAATTCACCTACCCTACACATCTTTTTGGGTTGTGGACGTGAGACCCAGACAGACAGGGGGAAAATGTGTGAACTCCAAATGGAGAGTGATCCGGGGCCAGGATCGAACCCGGGACTTCGGCTCCGTGAGGCAGCACTGCTAACCACTGCGCCACCGTTCTGCCCCGGCCATGATAAAGTTGCCCCTCAGTGTCCAACGGTTAGATGGAGTCGCAGGGATGGGGCGGGGGAATGCGCTTGGGTAGGTGTTTCAGAGGATATGTGCAGACTCGATGGGCCGAAGTGGCTCCTTCTGCACTGTAGGAATTTTACTGAGCCGTTTCTAACCCGCTTGTGAATGTCACCCCTTCTCCGCTGACTCCGCCACCTGCTCACTGTGAAGCTCTCACACTTCCCTCAGGGTATAACATCCTTCCAACGTGCTAGCCAACTTTCCAACTGTTAGGTCGGAGCAGTTATGTTGTGTTTCTATTAAGTAACTGTACTGCTAAGTCTTGTTGTCAGACTAAGGTATTATCATCTTGGCAGACTGCAAAGGAATTTACATTGCTGGCAGAGGGCCTTGTTCTCCTTGTGATGTCACAGGTCAGCAGGCTCCCTGAAGGTTAACACAAAGCTTTTCAGAGATAATACTAGAGCCTCTTTATAACTCGAGAGTTTATTTCGACTTGCAGAGAGTTGACAGTTGCGGTGTCCTGGATGTGATCCACTGACTGCATCTTATTATTGCCCCCTCAGAACATGTGACAATTGTAAAAAGCATTCATTTCACAAATTAGAACATTGGTTTCAATATAATCCCCATACTTCCTTCAATCAAAATATATTTCAACACATTTTACTGTGGTTTCTAATTTCTATCTGTGTCATGTTAGATACAGAGTATAGCACCCTCTACACTGTCCCCATCAAACACTCCCAGGACAGGTACAGCACGGGGTTAGATACAGAGTAAAGCTCCCTCTACACTGTCCCCATCAAACACTCCCAGGACAGGTACAGCACAGGGTTAGATACAGAGTAAAGCTCCCTCTACACTGTCCCCATCAAACACTCCCAGGACAGGTACAGCACGGGGTTAGATACAGAGTAAAGCTCCCTCTACACTGTCCCCATCAAACACTCCCAGGACAGGTACAGCACAGGGTTAGATACAGAGTAATGCTCCCTCTACACTGTCCCCATCAAACACTCCCAGGACAGGTACGGCACGGGGTTAGATACAGAGTAAAGCTCCCTCTACACTGTCCCCATCAAACACTCCCAGGACAGGTACAGAACGGGGTTAGATACAGAGTAAAGCTCCCTCTACACTGTCCCCATCAAACACTCCCAGGACAGGAACAGCACGGGGTTAGATACAGAGTAAAGCTCCGTCTACACTGTCACCATCAAACACTCCCAGGACAGGTAACAGCACGAGGTTAGATACAGAGTAAAGCTCCCTCTACACTGTCCCCATCAAACACTCCCAGGGCAGGTACAGCACGGGGTTAGAAACAGAGTAAAGCTCCCTCTACACTGCCCCCATCAAACACTCCCAGGACAGGTACAGCACGGGGTTAGATACAGAGTAAAGCTTCCTCTGCACTGTCCCCATCAAACACTCCCAGGACAGGGACAGTACAGGGATAGATACAGAGTAATGCTCCCTCTACACTGTCCCCATCAAACACTCCCAGGACAGGTACAGCACGGGGTTAGATACAGAGTAAAGCTCCCTCTACACTGTCCCCATCAAAAACTCCCAGGACAGGTACAGCACGGGGTTAGATACAGAGTTAAGCTCCCTCTACACTGTTCCCATCAAAAACTCCCAGGACAGGTACAGCACGGGGTTAGATACAGAGTAAAGCTCCCTCTACACTGTCCCCATCAAACACTCCCAGGACAGGTACAGCACTGGGTTAGATACAGAGTAAAGCTCCCTCTACACTGTCCCCATCAAAAACTCCCAGGACAGGATCAGCACGGGGTTAGGTACAGAGTAAAGCTCCCTCTGCACTGTCCCCATCAAACACTCCCAGGACAGGTACAGGACGGGGTTAGATACAGAGTAAAGCTCCCTCTACACTGTCCCCATCAAACACTCCCAGGACAGGTACAGCACGGGGTTAGATACAGAGTAAAGCTCCCTCTACACTGTCCCCATCAAACACTCCCAGGACAGGTACAGCACGGGGTTAGATACAGAGTAAAGCTCCCTCTACACTGTCCCCATCAAACACTCCCAGGACAGGTACTGCATTTTTAGATATTTCCAGGAAAGGTTTATGGGGGCACTGGGGTCACTCATGTCAAGGGTGATGAATGTTGTTAACTTCATTCCATAAATGTTTCCAACAGATTTGGAGGAGAAAAAAATGGATATAAACAAAGGTGCAAATCTTTCCCTCTGCTCCCCCCCCGCGGATTGGGGTTCGAGGATGCCCGCTATCGCATCTTGGAGGAGGCCTTGTCGAGCTCCCGGATCCAGCCGGCAGTCCGGGCCCGACTCTGAGGCCAGGGCACCAGAGGTTGATAACCAAAATGACGTGTGGCCTTGTCGGTCTGCACGGTGAAGGCTGTGGTCACGATGCTGAGCGTGTAGCGGTTCAGGGTCGGAGTAAAGTTAATCAGGGGTTTCAGAATCCACTGGAGCAGCTCGGACAGGAGAGCGAGCATGTACAGCAGGAAGAAGGGGAGCGGCGGCTCCTGACCAACCATGCGGAAGCCGGCAGGCCCCAGGAATTCCATGTCAAAGTCCTCGTAGCTCATGAAAGGTGAGTCGTCGTAGCAGTAGTAAACCTGGCCCCCCAGCACTTCTGGCCGCTTCTGGAGAGCCCGTGATGCCAGGAGGTGCATCCAGGCCACGTTTCCTGGGACAAAAAGGTGCAAATGAACACAATTTGACATCGTTCTGGATCACGCCCCACTTCTGCAAACACAAACGGCTCTCAGCGCAATTCCCCGCGCCCTGCCGGACTCAGAGGGGGAAAGGACAGCGTATCTAACACACTGTGACACCCAGTCCCAGAGGGGGGAATGACAGTGTATCTAACACACTGTGACACCCGGTCCCAGAGGAGGAAAGGACAGTGTATCTAACACACTGTGACACCCCAGTCCCAGAGGGGGAAAGGACAGTGTATCTAACACACTGTGACACTGTCCCAGAGGGGGAAAGGACAGTGTATCTAACACACTGTGACACTGTCCCAGAGGGGGAAAGGACAGTGTATCTAACACACTGTGACACCCGGTCCCAGAGGGGGAAAGGACAGTGTATCTAACACACTGTGACACCCAGTCCCAGAGGGGGAAAGGACAGTGTATGTAACACACTGTGACACCCAGTCCCAGAGGGGGGAATGACAGTGTATGTAACACATTGTGACACTGTCCCAGAGGGGGAAAGGACAGTGTATCTAACACACTGTGACACTGTCCCAGAGGGGGAAAGGACAGTGTATCTAACACACTGTGACACTGTACCAGAGAGGGAAAGGACAGTGTATGTAACACACTGTGACACTGTCCCAGAGGGGGAAAGGACAGTGTATCTAACACACTGTGACACCCAGTCCCAGAGGGGGAAAGGACAGTGTATCTAACACACTGTGACACTGTCCCAGAGGGGGAAAGGACAGTGTATCTAACACACTGTGACACCCGGTCCCAGAGGAGGAAAGGACAGTGTATCTAACACACTGTGACACCCAGTCCCAGAGGGGGAAAGGACAGTGTATCTAACACACTGTGACACTGTCCCAGAGGGGGAAAGGGCAGTGTATCTAACACACTGTGACACTGTCCCAGAGGGGGAAAGGACAGTGTATCTAACGCACTG
>NW_024055982.1:12500-55000 GCF_902713615.1 Scyliorhinus canicula | reverse complement strand
AGAATGCTGTCTTGCACCAGCTCACCCCACACATTGCCATTCATACAGATAAATCTATTAATTCTATTCAATTGAGTAAATAATCTTTCTAATAAAGGATAGTAGTGAACTATGTTTAAGTTATAGTATTATGAGTGTTCTAAGGGTAAAATAATTCCTAAAACGGTAAGTGTGGTTTCTGAGAGTGCTAGATTGGATTGAGTGGTAGCAGAAAGATCTGTAAAAAAGGTTAATCTACTATATTAGAGGGTTATGAGGATTATAGGAGAGTACATACTGCTGTGCGAGAGGACCTAAGTGGCTCTTAATTTTTTATTATTTCTATTTAATTAAGTCCATTGGGAGACTTTGTTTTAAGGATTAAGATCCAGTATCTTTCACGTCTTTTCCTTTGTGGAATTGACCATTTATCATTTGTTTCCAATCCTAGTATTTGTAATGCCCCAAGGCCATGTTCTATAAAATGTCTATTAATTAATTTGTGTCTTTTCTGTGTCCGGATTTCACTACAATGTCCCGTAAGTCTGGTTCGCAAGGTATTACCTGTTTCACCAATGTACAAAATGTCACATGTTTTGCATCGTATTGCATAGATTAAATTTTTATGTTGGCATGTTATTTTTTGTTTTATCGTAGCCACTTTTCCTGTTTTGGGATTGGAGATTGTAGATGTGGTCTTTAAAAATTTACAACTTGTACAGTTGGTACGTCCGCAGTTGTAAGAAACCTCCAAAGGTAATTTGGTCCTGACCAACAAGTCCTTTAAGTTTTTGTTTCTTTTGTAGGCTGTGACTATATCCCACTGGGCTAGTGGGACAATGTCCTGTTTAAGTTTCTCAAAATGTTTTTTCATGAGTTTGTTTATTTGTGAGCCTTGACAGTTGTACTGTATTACAAAAGGTATTTTTGAGGAAAGAGTTTTTTTAGGGGGATTATGTATTTCTGTTAGAAAGTTTGATTTAACATATCGGAGAAATCGTTTTGTGTATCCTCTGTGTTGCAAGGCTGAGAATAGAGTATGCACTGCCGATTCGAAATCCAATTTTTCCGAACAAATGCGGTAAAACCTAGACAATTGCGATTTAATGAGTCCACGAAAAACATGTTTTGGATGATGGCTGTCAGTGTGTAGGAGAGTATGAGTTTCCGTGGGTTTAAAGAAAACCTTGGTAGCCAATTTGTAGTCCCCATTTATCTGTCTGACTTTGTACACAGTAGTGTCCAAGAAATCAATTTTGTGTTCATGTGTGATGACTTTAACTTTAATTGATGGGTGATGATTATTAAGAATGTGTACAAATTGTTCAAATTCCAATTGTGTGTGAGTCCAAACACCCCATATGTCATCCAAATATCTATAGTAGTGTAACGGTGTCTTTGGACATTTTTTAAAAACCGTTTCCTCCCATTCTGCCATGTAGATATTGGCATAAGCCGGTGCAAATTTTTTACCCATTGCTGTACCTTTAATTTGTAGGTAATGTTCACCATTGAACTGAAAATCATTTCTTGTTAATCCCAAATGTAACAGCTGGACAAGAATTGCATCCGGTCTATTAGGCTGCCAATGTTTTTGAAAATGTTTCTGACCGCCTCAATCCCCATATCAGTCTCAATGTTAGTGTATAGGTTGTCAACATCCATCGTGAACAGCATTATATCGGAAGTGAAGGTTAAAGATTTAACAATCTGGACAAAATGAAACGTATCCTTAATGTAACTTAAATGTTTTAGAGACAGAGGATTTAGAAACGAATCAATATATTCCGCTATTCTGTAGGATTCGCTACCACAGTCCGAAACTATAGGTCTCCCTGGAGGAATTGCATGTGGAACAGTCCATGTTTCTGGATTTTTATGTATTTTTGGGAGAAGGTAAAACAGTCGTGGTGAAGGTTGTAATTGTGTAAAATAGTTATTTTGCTTCTCGGTGATATATTGTAAACTTTGTAATTCTGCCGCAAAATCCTTGATCTGGTCATGTGTCTGATGGTACATTGGTGTCGATAGTCTAGTGTAATATTCGGTGTTGTTGAGCTGTCGGTAAGCTTCGTAAAGGTACTGTTGTCGGTCCATAATTACGATATTATTGCCCTTATCTGCTGGTTTTATGATGATCTCCGGATTAGATTTCAGTTGTACGATTGCTTGTCTCTCCAATCTAGTCAAGTTTTGTTTGTCCTTGATTTGTTTAATTTTTGTAATTTCCGAATCAGTTTTTTGTACAAAACTTTGTATTATTGGGTCTATTTTCTGTTCTGGTGGATTCCAATCTGATTGAGGGAGAAAGGGTTGTCTGTCGTCCGATGTCGAATAGCCAAAGAAACTAAGAATTTTTATTTTTCTATAAAATTTTTCAAGATGAATTTGAATTCGTGTGCTATCTGGCTTTTGTACTGGAACAAAGGTTAGTCCCTTGTTCAAGATCTTTTCTTGAAATGTGGTAAGTACCAGTGTACTGGACAAGTTAATTATTGTATTTGCAAGATCAAGTGGCTCTTTTTGCAGATTGGTTCTATTATCGTGTGAGTGAGACAACCAATTGTTTAGTAAAGCAGTTGCTGTTTCCTCCGTCCAATGAATGTCGTCCAACTGAACTTTGAAAAATTTGCTTGGAATTGCTGGAATGAAGAGATGCTGGTTTATATAATGGTTTAAGGTGATGATTGTTCTTTTCTGTTCCTGTGGGAGACTTCTGCTATAATTGATTTCTACCACAAAAATTTCTGCCTTGGGGAATTTTTGTTTGGCTATGTTCAATAGGACCTCAAGCTGTCCAGTCGCAGTGGAAGGTTTTTGTGTACGGTTATTGATGCCAATAGATAGTATGACTTTATGTACTTCTAAGTGGGGTCGTAGTTTGTTCAAAAGAGTATTAATGTGAGAAAATTTCGCTCCCGGGAAACTATCCAATTGGACATTTGGATCCGAACAGTGTTTGATTTTGGCGAGATTGGAATCTCCTATGATCAATATGGGCCTCTGTGGTGAAAATGACCAAACCCCATTCTTATCGTCTGTGTGGGGATGCTGTGTCACTACCGTTACAGTCATGTGTTGCGTCCTACAAGGTGCAGTGTGAGGCGTGGGTGAATGCATCTTCAGTGGTTGTGTGGGACTACGTCCCTCCCTCTCCGGACTAGGAACTCTGTAGGACCAGGTGTGTGCCTGGATAGGGGTCCTTAAATATCCCAGATAACTGGAACACGTCGGTGCCGGTGATGAGGGTGAAGATGTGTGATCCAAAGTTAAATTCCTAGGGGGATTTATGTCAGTATGCATTGGTATATTCTTCTTGGTGTGCGGCACTGTCAATATTAAATTGTCTGGATATGTAGAAAGAGGCACAATCATTTGTTGATTGTCTTGTTGATTTTTTGAAAAATTGGTTGTTTGTAATTTTTCTAATGTAACCTGCCTGTGTAAGTTGGAGATGTAATCTTTTGTGTTTAGGATTGTTTTAATTTTAAATTTACTCTTAAATTTTGTTTTATACCATTGTGTAGCCTTTGAAAAGGCTTCCTCGTACCTATTTAAATCCATAGTTTTTTGTAATTTGTTAAATAATGTTTTTAGGTTTGTTTTGTAGTGTTCAGTTAATAAAGTTTTAGTGTTGTAAACCCAATTGTTGGCATTAATTGTCAATCTGCTGGTTGTTGTGCTAGTCACACCTGCAGGTTTTACTGAATCCCACAATGATTTTGATAATGCTTGAATGTGTGTGGGGGTGTCCGACATTAGAATAATCAATTGGTGCATTATTTGTAACATTCTAGAAAGTATTTTAACAGTAGGAATAAATGCATTTGGCTGGATGTTGAGGGGGTTCGTTGTGTTATTGTTCATCTCAAGTTTGTGATGTCGGCAACGTCAAGGTACCTTCAAAAAAGTATAGGTTAAAATATTTGAGTAGAAAATTTTTTTAAATTAAGAACAGTAAACTATTTGGCAATTGAAAATATTGAACAGAATTTCATAAAATATCTCAAATGATCAACTAACATTTGTAATACAAAAGTTTTTTACATATGCACCTGTTAGTTTTTTAATCACAAAAATTTCTTTTTTTGTTTTTTTGTTTAAATATATCAACAAAACATCCGTCGAACACTCTATTATTTATATATCTTTATGTTTCTCCGATTATGCTAAAAATTACTGAACTATTGTTTAACATTATCATACAAAATTATAGTTTATAGGTCACTGGGTATTATAATACATTTGTACATCTCGGCATTCCAGTACATAAATCTCTGAAAGTTACTATCCAAGTTAATGGGGCTAACAAGAAGGCATGCAGTTTGATATTCATTACATTAAATAAACTTTAACCAATTGTTAAGAATGGTCGTAGCGGTGTCATCTGTCCAAGTTATACCATTGTGTAAGACTTTAAAAAGTTTATTTGGAATGCTTGGAATGAACAATTTTGTTCTGATAAATTCATTTATAGTATTAATTGACTGTATTTGTCTCTGTGGAAGTGTGAGACTATAATTGATTTCTGAGATTAAGATTTTACTTCTGGGGAATTTTCTTGTAGCCATTTTCAGAAGGATTTGTAGTTGCTTTATCGCGGTCCTAGGTGTTTGTGTACGGTTACAAAAACCCAATGAAAATATAACGGTCCTGACTTTGGGATAGGACCTCAATTTTTTGAGAACCGAAGTGATGTGAATAAATTTAGCCCGGGGAAAACTATCAAATTGAACATTTGTGATTTGGCAATTTTTAATAGTGGATAAGTGGGAATCACCTATAATTAGAGTGGATTCCTTCGGGACTAAGACCCATTTTTTGTTCTTGTAGAATGTATGGGGGTGTTCTACTATGAAATGTGTGGTATTGTCCTTTGTGGCAGTGGACAAGCTGTGTTCTGATGTTGAGTCAGCACTGGTTTCACCCATAAAGGACGTAGAACCTGTGCTGTGTTCCGACATTGTGTATTGAAGGTCTAAGTCCATAATTTGTTTTGGTAAATCCATAAACTCCATGTTCTTAAATGACATATTCTGCTCTGAATTAAAAATATAGTTTTTGGTTTTTTCAATCACCTCAAATTTTGTATTTTTTAAGAAGTTTTTCTTGTACCATCCCTTTGCAACATTAAATGTCTCCTGTGGTTTATCATTATTTCCATTTTGTCTCAATGAATCCAATAATATTTGTAAATGCATCTCATAGTGATCTTTAAGAATTGTATGTGTAGTTTTAGCCCAATTGTTGGCGTTGTTGATCAGTTTTGCACTGAGTTCCGAAGTAACTCCTATAGGTTGAATTTGATGAATTAATGTTTGTCTCAATTTTTCTACATTTTTGGGGATATCTCCCTCTATTGATGTCAAATGATGCATATATTTTAACATTTTGTACATGGTTTTGGTAGCAGGTAAATAGATGTTGCCTTGCATTGGACAAATAGTGGTACTCATCCTTAAGAGAAAAGAGAAAAGATTGACCTAATATTATTTTTTAATTAAAACATTAAGATATTTATTTAAATATTATTATACTATTTTAATGTAACAAAGAATGAGAGCTGGAGATCAACAAAGTCTGCGACTGTAAAAGAACTCTAACCCATCAAAGCAACCGGAGATAACCTCCAATTACAACATACCTGGATAATGGTCTTGATAAAACTCTGAAATCAGAAACTAGATAAGCTCCTGACTTTCTGGACAATGGTCCTGATGAAATTAGAAAGCAGTCAAGCGCCTGACTCTCTAACAGAAGAAATCAATTCATGTTAGACTTTTTATTGAAACCATATATTAAAAATTTTTTAATTTTTGTAAAGTACTACCTGAGGTACTATCCTGAAGAAATTTGGAATGGATCAGTGGCCTGAATCTCAGCTGTATCACGATGAGAAACCCTCTCTATAGATGTTCCCAATATATATTTAAAAAAAATAATAATCCAGTTAATAACATACATGTTTTATTGAAAAAAATCTTTTTTTAAAAAAAAATAAAAAAAGTTTTTACTTTTTTTGTGCTAATCGAAATAGAGAGAACAGATCTTTTTGTGGGCTACTAAACCCCATTTATGGCAAAAATTGGTCCCTACATGGACATGTTTCGCAGTCATTACTGCTCATCAGGGGACTGTCTTTCGTCCACTAAGAATCTTCCTCTCACTAAATGTATAGCACAAATTTCCAAATCCAAAAAGTGAAGGTAAGTGAAAAATCTTCCATTTATATAAAAATATTCAATTATTAAAATGGTATTACCTCAGAATTATCAAAAAAGTAGAGTTGTTACATATGAAGTATTTGAAAAATGTGGAGAATCTGGTTCGAGCAACTGGCTGCAGAGAGTGTCCGGAACGTTCTGGCAAATTACCACTCTGCAGCAGGTGCACCTAATTGTTATTGTTTTGTTAAAAAAAACTCTGATGTCAAACAGCCTAGCTAAGAAAATTAATATATTCAAATTAGGAGCCCTAAATCTAAAAACGTTTGGGGGAATTATTAATTTAAAAAACTTAGCATCTTTTTGTAGTGTTATGACTATTATTACTTTTTTCAAAAAAACTTAAAATCTTTTTGTACTTATAATTAAATTAATGTTGATTTACATATGATTTAAACTACTCAAACCTCTTAGTCAAAGAAAATCCTTTATAATCACAAATCTCTATCAATATCCAGCTCTCAGTCCCTGAAAACCCTGCTGTACTTAAATTTTATTGTCATACTATTATAAATAAATAAATAGCTAAATTTATAACCTAACATCTTTTATCAAGAAAATTATTAAAATATGGTTTATTTTTTTTATTTTTTTTAAAAAATCTTCATGAATTGGTTTAATATGATAAATTTTATCATTAAATGAGAGATAATATTTGTTATATAAATGTAGTAATTCTACAAATTGAGTTAATGAATGAATGTTTGAGTTTTAAAGTTAAATTGAGGAAAGTGCATTGAAACACTTTTAACTGGGACACAACCGGAAGCAGGAAGGCCAACTGACCGGATGTCATTTTATTGCACAAAATGTCCGAATGTAAACGGCCGTCGAAAAGTCCGAGAAAACTCAATGTTATATGGAGCAATAGAAGCGAAAACAAGTTTAAATGGAAAGGATTACCGTCTATTAAGTATGTTTGGGATATAATTTATGAAAAATGTTTCTCTTATTTATGTAGGTTCCTACCTATCCGTGGGTCTGCATGGTATTGGAATCAGAAAATCCAGGAAAAGACCTTTAATCATGTAAGTCGCTTTAGACATTGGTATTCAAGTGAAGAGACCACAATGAACCACAGGGTAAGGATTTTAGAGTTAGGGTTGTGGTGAGGGTCAGAGGGCTGTGGTGAGGGTCAGAGGGCTGTGGTGAGGGTCAGAGGGCTGTGGTGAGGGTCAGAGGGCTGTGGTGAGGGTCAGAGGGCTGTGGTGAGGGTCAGAGGGCTGTGGTGAGGGTCAGAGGGCTGTGGTGAGGGGCAGAGGGCTGTGGTGAGGGGCAGAGGGCTGTGGTGAGGGGCAGAGGGCTGTGGTGAGGGGCAGCAAGGGCTGTGGTGAGGGGCAGAGGGCTGTGGTGAGGGGCAGAGGGCTGTGGTGAGGGGCAGAGGGCTGTGGTGAGGGGCAGAGGGCTGTGGTGAGGGGCAGAGGGCTGTGGTGAGGGGCAGAGGGCTGTGGTGAGGGTCAGAGGGCTGTGGTGAGGGTCAGAGGGCTGTGGTGAGGGTCAGAGGGCTGTGGTGAGGGTCAGAGGGCTGTGGTGAGGGTCAGAGGGCTGTGGTGAGGGGCAGAGGGCTGTGGTGAGGGTCAGAGGGCTGTGGTGAGGGCAGAGGGCTGTGGTGAGGGTCAGAGGGCTGTGGTGAGGGTCAGAGGGCTGTGGTGAGGGTCAGAGGGCTGTGGTGAGGGTCAGAGGGCTGTGGTGAGGGGTCAGAGGGCTGTGGTGAGGGTCAGAGGGCTGTGGTGAGGGTCAGAGGGCTGTGGTGAGGGTCAGAGGGCTGTGGTGAGGGTCAGAGGGCTGTGGTGAGGGTCAGAGGGCTGTGGTGAGGGTCAGAGGGCTGTGGTGAGGGGCAGAGGGCTGTGGTGAGGGGCAGAGGGCTGTGGTGAGGGGCAGAGGGCTGTGGTGAGGGGCAGAGGGCTGTGGTGAGGGTCAGAGGGCTGTGGTGAGGGTCAGAGGGCTGTGGTGAGGGTCAGAGGGCTGTGGTGAGGGTCAGAGGGCTGTGGTGAGGGTCAGAGGGCTGTGGTGAGGGTCAGAGGGCTGTGGTGAGGGTCAGAGGGCTGTGGTGAGGGTCAGAGGGCTGTGGTGAGGGTCAGAGGGCTGTGGTGAGGGTCAGAGGGCTGTGGTGAGGGTCAGAGGGCTGTGGTGAGGGTCAGAGGGCTGTGGTGAGGGTCAGAGGGCTGTGGTGAGGGTCAGAGGGCTGTGGTGAGGGTCAGAGGGCTGTGGTGAGGGGCAGAGGGCTGTGGTGAGGGGCAGAGGGCAGTGGTGAGGGGCAGAGGGCTGTGGTGAGGGGCAGAGGGCTGTGGTGAGGGGCAGAGGGCTGTGGTGAGGGGCAGAGGGCTGTGGTGAGGGGCAGAGGGCTGTGGTGAGGGGCAGAGGGCTGTGGTGAGGGGCAGAGGGCTGTGGTGAGGGGCAGAGGGCTGTGGTGAGGGGCAGAGGGCTGTGGTGAGGGGCAGAGGGCTGTGGTGAGGGGCAGAGGGCTGTGGTGAGGGGCAGAGGTCTGTGGTGAGGGGCAGAGGGCTGTGGTGAGGGCAAGGGCTGTGGTGAGGGGCAAGGGCTGTGGTGAGGGCAGAGGGCTGTGGTGAGGGGCAGAGGGCTGTGGTGAGGGGCAGAGGGCTGTGGTGAGGGGCAGAGGGCTGTGGTGAGGGGCAGAGGGCTGTGGTGAGGGGCAGCGGGCTGTGGTGAGGGGCAGGGGGCTGTGGTGAGGGGCAGGGGGCTGTGGTGATTGGCAGGGGACTGTGGTGAGGGGCAGGGGGTTGTGGTGAGGGGCAGGGGGTTGTGGTGAGGGGCAGGGGGCTGTGGTGAGGGTCAGGGGGCTGTGGTGAGGGTCAGGGGGCTGTGGTGAGGGTCAGGGGGCTGTGGTGAAGGTCAGGGGGCTGTGGTGAGGGTCAGGGGGCTGTGGTGAGGGTCAGGGGGCTGTGGTGAGGGTCAGGGGGCTGTGGTGAGGGTCAGGGGGCTGTGGTGAGTGTCAGAGGGCTGTGGTGAGGGTCAGGGAGGGCCTGGTGAGGGCAGGGGCTGTGGTGAGGGGCAGAGGGCTGTGGTGAGGGGCAGAGGGCTGTGGTGAGGGGCAGAGGGCTGTGGTGAGGGGCAGAGGGCTGTGGTGAGGGGCAGAGGGCTGTGGTGAGGGGCAGAGGGCTGTGGTGAGGGGCAGAGGGCTGTGGTGAGGGGCAGAGGGCTGTGGTGAGGGGCAGAGGGCTGTGGTGAGGGCAGAGGGCTGTGGTGAGGGGCAGAGGGCTGTGGTGAGGGGCAGAGGGCTGTGGTGAGGGGCAGAGGGCTGTGGTGAGGGGCAGAGGGCTGTGGTGAGGGGCAGAGGGCTGTGGTGAGGGGCAGAGGGCTGTGGTGAGGGGCAGAGGGCTGTGGTGAGGGGCAGAGGGCTGTGGTGAGGGGCAGAGGGCTGTGGTGAGGGGCAGAGGGCTGTGGTGAGGGGCAAGGGGCTGTGGTGAGGGGCAGGGGGCTGTGGTGAGGGGCAGGGGGCTGTGGTGAGGGGCAGGGGCTGTGGTGAGGGGCAGGGGGCTGTGGTGAGGGGCAGGGGACTGTGGTGAGGGGCAGGGGGTTGTGGTGAGGGGCATTGGGTTGTGGTGAGGGGCAGGGGGCTGTGGTGAGGGGCAGGGGGCTGTGGTGAGGGTCAGGGGGCTGTGGTGAGGGTCAGGGGGCTGTGGTGAGGGTCAGGGGGCTGTGGTGAGGGTCAGGGGGCTGTGGTGAGGGTCAGGGGGCTGTGGTGAGGGTCAGGGGGCTGTGGTGAGGGTCAGGGGGCTGTGGTGAGGGTCAGGGGGCTGTGGTGAGGGTCAGGGGGCTGTGGTGAGGGTCAGGGGGCTGGTGAGGGTCAGGGGGCTGTGGTGAGGGGCAGGGGGCTGTGGTGAGGGGCAGAGGGCTGTGGTGAGGGGCAGAGGGCTGTGGTGAGGGGCAGAGGGCTGTGGTGAGGGGCAGAGGGCTGTGGTGAGGGGCAGAGGGCTGTGGTGAGGGGCAGAGGGCTGTGGTGAGGGACAGAGGGCTGTGGTGAGGGTCAGAGGGCTGTGGTGAGGGTCAGAGGGCTGTGGTGAGGGTCAGAGGGCTGTGGTGAGGGTCAGAGGGCTGTGGTGAGGGTCAGAGGGCTGTGGTGAGGGTCAGAGGGCTGTGGTGAGGGTCAGAGGGCTGTGGTGAGGGTCAGAGGGCTGTGGTGAGGGTCAGAGTGCTGTGGTGAGGGTCAGAGGGCTGTGGTGAGGGTCAGAGGGCTGTGGTGAGGGTCAGAGGGCTGTGGTGAGGGTCAGAGGGCTGTGGTGAGGGTCAGAGGGCTGTGGTGAGGTCAGAGGGCTGTGGTGAGGGTCAGAGGGCTGTGGTGAGGGTCAGAGGGCTGTGGTGAGGGTCAGAGGGCTGTGGTGAGGGTCAGAGGGCTGTGGTGAGGGTCAGAGGGCTGTGGTGAGGGTCAGAGGGCTGTGGTGAGGGTCAGAGGGCTGTGGTGAGGGGCAGAGGGCTGTGGTGAGGGGCAGAGGGCTGTGGTGAGGGGCAGAGGGCTGTGGTGAGGGGCAGAGGGCTGTGGTGAGGGGCAGAGGGCTGTGGTGAGGGGCAGAGGGCTGTGGTGAGGGGCAGAGGGCTGTGGTGAGGGGCAGAGGGCTGTGGTGAGGGGCAGAGGGCTGTGGTGAGGGGCAGAGGGCTGTGGTGAGGGGCAGAGGGCTGTGGTGAGGGGCAGAGGGCTGTGGTGAGGGGCAGAGGGCTGTGGTGAGGGGCAGAGGGCTGTGGTGAGGGGCAGAGGGCTGTGGTGAGGGGCAGAGGGCTGTGGTGAGGGGCAGAGGGCTGTGGTGAGGGCAGAGGGCTGTGGTGAGGGGCAGAGGGCTGTGGTGAGGGGCAGAGGGCTGTGGTGAGGGGCAGAGGGCTGTGGTGAGGGGCAGAGGGCTGTGGTGAGGGGCAGAGGGCTGTGGTGAGGGGCAGAGGGCTGTGGTGAGGGGCAGAGGGCTGTGGTGAGGGGCAGAGGGCTGTGGTGAGGGGCAGAGGGCTGTGGTGAGGGGCAGAGGGCTGTGGTGTGGGGCAGAGGGCTGTGGTGAGGGGCAGAGGGCTGTGGTGAGGGGCAGAGGGCTGTGTGAGGGCAGGGGCTGTGGTGAGGGGCATAGGGCTGTGGTGAGGGGCAGAGGGCTGTGGTGAGGGGCAGTGGGCTGTGGTGAGGGCAGAGGGCTGTGGTGAGGGGCAGAGGCTGTGGTGAGGGGCAGAGGCTGTGGTGAGGGCAGAGGGCTGGGTGAGGGGCAGAGGGCTGTGGTGAGGGGCAGAGGGCTGTGGTGAGGCGAGGGCGTGGTGAGGGGCAGAGGGCTGTGGTGAGGGGCCGAGGGCTGTGGTGAGGGCAGGGCTGTGGTGGCAGAGGGCTGTGGTGAGGGGCAGGGCTGTGGTGAGGGGCAGAGTGGCGTGTGAGGGGCAGAGGGCTGTGGTGAGGGCAGAGGGCTGTGGTGGGGCAGAGGGCTGTGGTGAGGGGCAGAGGCTGTGGTGAGGGCAGAGGGCTGTGGTGAGGGGCAGAGGGCTGTGGTGAGGGGCAGAGGGCTGTGGTGAGGGGCAGAGGGCTGTGGTGAGGGGCAGAGGGCTGTGGTGAGGGGCAGGGGGCTGTGGTGAGGGGCAGGGGGCTGTGGTGAGGGGCAGGGGGCTGTGGTGAGGGGCAGGGGGCTGTGGGGAGGGGCAGGGGGCTGTGGTGAGGGGCAGGGGGCTGTGGTGAGGGGCAGGGGGCTGTGGTGAGGGGCAGGGGGCTGTGGTGAGGGGCAGGGGGCTGTGGTGAGGGGCAGGGGGCTGTGGTGAGGGGCAGGGGGCTGTGGTGAGGGGCAGGGGGCTGTGGTGAGGGGCAGGGGGCTGTGGCGAGGGGCAGGGGGCTGTGGCGAGGGGCAGGGGGCTGTGGCGAGGGGCAGGGGGCTGTGGCGAGGGGCAGGGGGCTGTGGCGAGGGGCAGGGGGCTGTGGCGAGGGGCAGGGGGCTGTGGCGAGGGGCAGGGGGCTGTGGTGAGGGGCAGGGGGCTGTGGCGAGGGGCAGGGGGCTGTGGCGAGGGGCAGGGGGCTGTGGCGAGGGGCAGGGGGCTGTGGCGAGGGGCAGGGGGCTGTGGTTAGGGTTAGGGTCGGGGTGGGGGTGGTGGTTAGGGTTAGGGTGGGGGTGGTGGTTAGGGTTAGGGTGGGGGTGGTGGTTAGGGTTAGGGTCAGGGTGGGGGTGGTGGTTAGGGTGAGGGTGGGGGTTAGGGTTAGGGTCAGGATGGGGGTGGTGGTTAGGGTTAGGGTCAGGGTGGGGGTGGTGGTTAGGGTTAGGGTCAGGGTGGGGGTGGTGGTTAGGGTTAGGGTCAGGGTGGGGGTGGTGGTTAGGGTCAGGGTGGGGGTGGTGGTTAGGGTTAGGGTCAGGGTGGGGGTGGTGGTTAGGGTCAGGGTGGGGGTGGTGGTTAGGGTTAGGGTCAGGGTGGGGGTGGTGGTTTGGGTTAGGGTCAGGGTGGGGGTGGTGGTTTGGGTTAGGGTCAGGGTGGGGGTGGTGGTTAGGGTCAGGGTCAGGGTGGGGGCGGTGGTTAGGGTCAGGGTCAGGGTGGGGGCGGTGGTTAGGGTCAGGGTCAGGGTGGGGGCGGTGGTTAGGGTCAGGGTCAGGGTGGGGGTGGTGGTTAGGGTTAGGGTGGGGGTGGTGGTTAGGGTTAGGGTCAGGGTGGGGGTGGTGGTTAGGGTTAGGGTCAGGGTGGGGGTGGTGGTGGTTAGGGTTAGGGTCAGGGTGGGGGTGGTGGTGGTTAGGGTTAGGGTCAGGGTGGGGGTGGTGGTTAGGGTCAGGGTGGGGGTGGTGGTTAGGGTCGGGGTGGGGGTGGTGGTTAGGGTTAGGGTCAGGGTGGGGGGTGGTGGTGGTTAGGGTTAGGGTCAGGGTGGGGGTGGTGGTGGTTAGGGTTAGGGTCAGGGTGGGGGTGGTGGTGGTTAGGGTTAGGGTCAGGGTGGGGGTGGTGGTGGTTAGGGTTAGGGTCAGGGTGGGGGTGGTGGTCGGGGTGGGGGTGGGGGTTAGGGTTAGGGTCAGGGTGGTCGTTAGGGTTAGGGTCAGGGTGGGGGTGGTGGTTAGGGTTAGGGTCAGGGTGGGGAGGGTTAGGGTCAGGGTGGGGGTGGTGGTTAGGGTCAGGGTGGGGTGGTGGTTAGGGTTAGGGTCAGGGTGGGGGTGGTGGTTAGGGTTAGGGTCAGGGTGGGGGTGGTGGTTAGGGTTAGGGTCAGGGTGGGGGTGGTGGTTAGGGTTAGGGTCAGGGTGGGGGTGGTGGTTAGGGTTAGGGTCAGGGTGGGGGTGGTGGTTAGGGTTAGGGTCAGGGTGGGGGTGGTGGTTAGGGTTAGGGTCAGGGTGGGGGTGGTGGTTAGGGTTAGGGTCAGGGTGGGGGTGGTGGTTAGGGTTAGGGTCAGGGTGGGGGTGGTGGTTAGGGTTAGGGTCAGGGTGGGGGTGGTGGTTAGGGTTAGGGTCAGGGTGGGGGTGGTGGTTAGGGTTTGGGTCAGGGTGGGGGGTGGTGGTTAGGGTTTGGGTCAGGGTGGGGGTGGTGGTTAGGGTTTGGGTCAGGGTGGGGGTGGTGGTTAGGGTTTGGGTCAGGGTGGGGGTGGTGGTTAGGTTTTGGGTCAGGGTGGGGGTGGTGGTTAGGGTCAGGGTGGGGGTGGTGGTTAGGGTTAGGGTCAGGGTGGTGGTTAGGGTCAGGGTGGGGGTGGTGGTTAGGGTTAGGGTGGGGGTGGTGGTTAGGGTTAGGGTCGGGGTGGGGGTGGTGGTTAGGGTTAGGGTCGGGGTTGGGGTGGTGGTTAGGGTTAGGGTCGGGGTGGGGGTGGTGGTTAGGGTCGGGGTGGGGGTGGTGGTTAGGGTCGGGGTGGGGGTGGTGGTTAGGGTCGGGGTGGGGGTGGTGGTTAGGGTCGGGGTGGGGTGGTGATTAGGGTCGGGGTGGGGGTGGTGATTAGGGTCGGGGTGAGGGGTGGTGATTAGGGTCGGGGTGAGGGGTGGTGATTAGGGTCGGGGTGAGGGGTGGTGGTGAGGGGCAGGGGGCGGTGGTGAAGGGCAGGGGGCGGTGGTGAAGGGCAGGGGGCGGTGGTGAAGGGCAGGGAGCGCTGGTGAGGGGCAGGGGGCGGTGGTGAGTGGCAGGGGGCGGTGGTGAGTGGCAGAGGGCGGTGGTGAGTGGCAGAGGGCGGTGGTGAGGGGCAGAGGGCGGTGGTGAGGGGCAGAGGGCGGTGGTGAGGGGCAGAGGGCGGTGGTGAGGGGCAGAGGGCGGTGGTGAGGGGCAGAGGGCGGTGGTGAGGGGCAGAGGGCGGTGGTGAGGGGCAGAGGGCGGTGGTGAGGGGCAGAGGGCGGTGGTGAGGGGCAGAGGGCGGTGGTGAGGGGCAGAGGGCGGTGGTGAGGGGCAGAGGGCGGTGGTGAGGGCAGAGGGCGGTGGTGAGGGGCAGAGGGTTAGGTTTTAGGGTTATGGACAGATGGGGGTTACCCATATTTCTGCACCCAATAAGGGATACAGCGCCAAGCGTCTGCCTCTTTACTGGCGCACATTCAACATTTTTATCCGCATAGATTTTACGTCATCTCTCTTGTTCACGAATCCAAACACGTATTACAGAAATAAGATAAATAGAAAGTAGGGAAAATAGAAAGTGTGAAGAAAAGATTAGACTGTAGTTGTATTGGAAGGAAATTAGTAGTAGTGTTCTAAAAATTATAGAGATTATTAGGTAAGGGTCCTGGATTACGATTACACTGTTTAACCTTCCTTTTTAACTGTTATTTCATCTCACTTTTAGTTAGGAAAATGGTATATTAAGGTGTGTAAGAGTAGTGGGTTAGAGTTACAGAGTGAGTGTAAGAACTAATATCCCAAGAAAAATATACTCAATTCAACCAAAATATTCATTGATTTATCTGGATAGCTTAAATGTCCGAGCATGAAGCTGGGAGGGCTTTGCCGCGAGGAGACCACCCTGTTTGGGGTTAATGTACACCAAGAATGCTGCCTTACACCAGTCCACCCCACACATTGCCATACATACAGATAAATCTACCAATGTATTCAATTGAGAGAATAATCCTTCTACTAAAGGACAGTAGTAAACTAAGTTAAAGTTATTATATTATGAGTTTCTAAAGATTAAACAATTCTTTAAACAGTGGGTGTAGTATTGTGAGAATACTGGGATAAGAGACTATAGGATAAGTATAGGATTAGAAACATAGATACGTGTATTCTGACACTACCCGGACCAAGTTAATGTTGTACGTGGCACTCGTCATAGTTAGGTTTTAGGGTTATGGACAGATGGGGGTTACCCATATTTCTGCACCCAATAAGGGATACAGCGCAAAGCGTCTGCCTCTTTTGCTGGCGCACATTCAACATTCTTATCCGCATAGATTTTGTGTCATCTACCTTGCCCACGAATCCAAACACGTATTATAGAAATAAGACAAATAGAAAGTAGGAAAAGTAGAAAGTGTGAAATAAAGGTTAGACTGTAGTTATATTGGAAAGAAAATTAGTAGTGTTCTAAAAAATTATAAGCATTATTAGGTAAGTGTCCAGGACCACGATTAAACTATTTAACATTCCTTTTAATTATCATTTCATTTTACTTTTAGTTAGGAGAATGGTATATCAAGATGTGTAAGGGTAGTGGGTCAGAGTTACAGAGTAAGCGCAAGAACTAGTATCCCAAGAAAAATATACTCAATTCAACCAAAATATTCTTTTCGTGATTTCTCTGGATAGCTTAAATGTCCGAGCATGAAGCTGGGAAGGCTTTGCCGCGAGGAGACCACCCTGTTTTGGGTTAATGTACCCCAAGAATGCTGTCTTACACCAGCTCACCCCACACATTGCCATACGTACAGATAAATCTATTAGTTTTATTCAATTGAGTGAATAATCTTTCTAATAAAGGATAGTAGTAAACTAGGTTTAAGTTATAATATTATGAACTTCTAAGTGTAAAATAATTCCTAAAACAGTAAGTGTGGTTTCTGAGAATGCTAAATTGGATTGAGTGGTGGCAAAAAGATTTGTAAAAAAAGTTAATCTACCATATTAAGGATCCATGAGGATTATTGGAGAGTACAAACTACTTGCGGGAGGACCTAAGTGGCTCCTAATTTTTTTATTTCTATTTAATTAAGTCCATTGGGAGACTTTGTTTTAAGGATTAAGATCCAGTATCTTTCACGTCTTTTCCTTTGTGGAATTGACCATTTGTCATTTGTTTCCAATCCTATTATTTGTAATGCCTCAAGGCCATGTTCTATAAAATGTCTATTAATCAATTTGTGTTTTTTCTGTGTCCGAATTTCACTACAATGCCCCGTAAGTCTGGTTCGCAAGGTGTTACCTGTTTCACCAATGTACAAAATGCCACATGTTCTACATCGTATTGCATAGATTAAATTTTTATGTTGGCATGTTATTTTTTGTTTTATCGTAGCCACTTTTCCTGTTTTGGGATTGAGGATTGTAGACGTGAACTTTAAAAATTTACAACTTGTACAGTTGGTACGTCCACAATTGCAAGTAACCTCCAAAGGTAACTTGGTCCTAACCAGCAAGTCCTTTAAGTTTTTGTTTCTTTTGTAGGCCGTGACTATATTCCACTGGGCTAGTGGGACAATGTCCTGTTTAAGTTTCTCAAAATGTTTTTTCATGAGTTTGTTTATTTGTGTGCCTTGACAGTTGTACTGTATTACAAAGGGTATTTTTGAGGAAAGAGTTTTTTTAGGGGGATTATGTATTTCTGTCAGGAAGTTCGATTTGACATATCGGAGAAATCGTTTTGTGTATCCTCTGTGTTGCAAGGCTGTGAATAGAGTGTGCACTGCCGATTCGAAATCCAATTTTTCCGAACAAATGCGGTAAAACCTAGACAATTGCGACTTAATGAGTCCACGAAAAACATGTCTTGGATGATGACTGTCAGTGTGCAGGAGCATATGGGTGTCTGTAGGTTTAAAGAAAACCTTGGTAGCCAATTTGTAGTCCCCATTTATCTGTCTGACTTTGTACACAGTAGTGTCCAAAAAATCAACCCTGTGCTCATGTGTGATGACTTTAACCTTAATTGATGGGTGATGATCATTAAGGATGTGTACAAATTGTTCAAATTCCAATTGTGTGTGGGTCCAAACACCCCATATGTCATCCAAATATCTATAGTAGTGTAACGGTGTCTTTGGACATTTTTTAAAAACCGTTTCCTCCCATTCTGCCATGTAGATATTGGCATAAGCCGGTGCAAATTTTTTACCCATTGCTGTACCTTTAATTTGAAGGTAATGTTCACCATTGAACTGAAAATCATTTCTTGTTAATCCCAAATGTAACAATTGTACAAGAATTGCATCCGGTCTATTAGGTTGCCAATGTTTTTTGAGAATGTTTCTGACCGCCTCAATCCCCATATCAGTCTCAATGTTAGTGTATAGGTTGTCAACATCCATCGTGAACAGCATTATATCGGAAGTGAAGGTCAAAGATTTAACAATCTGGACAAAATGAAACGTGTCCTTAATGTAGCTCGGGTGTTTTAGAGCCAGAGGATTTAGAAACGAATCAATATATTCCGCTATTCTGTAAGATTCGCTACCGCAGTCCGAAACGATAGGTCTCCCTGGAGGAATTGCATGTGGAACAGTCCACGCTTCTGGACTTTTGTGTATTTTTGGAAGAAGGTAAAACAGCCGTGGTGAAGGTTGTAATTGTGTAAAATAGTTATTTTGCTTCTCGGTGATATATTGCAAACTTTGTAATTCTGCCGCAAAATCCTTAATCTGGTCATGTGTTTGATAGTACATTGGTGCCGATAGTTTAGTGTAATATTCGGTGTTGTTAAGCTGACGGTAAGCTTCGTGAAGGTACTGTTGTCGGTCCATAATTACGATATTATTGCCCTTATCTGCTGGTTTTATGATGATATCCGGATTAGATTTAAGTTGTACAATTGCTTGTTTCTCCATTCTTGTTAAGTTTTGTTTGTCTTTGATTTGTTTAATTTTTGTAATTTCCGAATCAGTTTTTTGTACGAAACTTTGTATAATTAGGTCTATTCTCTGTTCCGGTGGATTCCAATCTGACTGAGGGAGAAAGGGTTGTCTGTCGTCAGATGCTGAATAGCCAAAGAAGCTAAGAATTTTAAGTTTTCTATAAAATCTTTCCAGATGAATTTGAATTTGTACATTATCTGGCTTTTGTACTGGAACAAAGGTTAGTCCCTTATTCAAGATTTTTTCTTGAGATGTGGTAAGTACCAGTGTATTAGATAAATTAATTATTGTGTTGGCAAGATCAAGTGGCTCCTTTTGCAGATCGGCTCTATTATCGTGTGAATAAGTCAACCAATTGTTCAATAAAGCAGTTGCTGTTTCCTCGGTCCAATGAATGTTGTCCGACTGGACCCTGAAAAATTTATTTGGAATTGCTGGAATGAAGAGATGCTGGTTTATGTAGTGATTTAAGGTGGTGATTGTTTTTTTCTGTTCCTGTGGGAGACTTCTGCTATAATTAATTTCCACCACAAATATTTCTGCCTTGGGGAACTTTTGTTTGGCTGTGTTCATTAGGACCCCAAGCTGTCCAGTCGCAGTGGAAGGCTTTTGTGTACGATTATTGATGCCTATAGACAGTATGACCCTATGTATCTCCAAGTGAGGTTGCAGCCTACTCAAGAGGGCATTGATGTGAGAGAATTTCGCTCCCGGGAAACTGTCCAACTGGATATCTGGATCCGAACAATGCTTGATTTTGGCAAGATTAGAATCCCCTATGATCAATATGGGCCTCTGTGGTAAAAATGACCAAACCCTATACTTATCGTATGTGTGGGGATGCCGTGTTATTGCAGTTGCAGTCATGTCCTGCTTCCCACAAGGCGAAGCGTCAGGCGTGGGTGAATGCGTTTCCAGTGGTCGTGTGGGACTATGTCCCTCCCCCTCCGGACTAGGAACTCTATAGGACCAAGTGTGTGCCTGGACAGGGGTCCCCAAATATCCCAGGTAGCTGGAACACGTCGGTGTCGATGATGAGGGTGAAGATGTGTGATCCAAAGTCAAGTTCCCAAGAGGACCTAGGTCAGTATGCATTGGTATATTCTTCTTAGTGTGCGGCACTGTCCATATTGGGTTGTCCGTATGTGTGGAAAGAGGCAAAACCATTTGTTGATTGTCTTGTTGATTTTTTGAAAAATTGGTTGTTTGTAATCTTTCTAATATTACAAGCCTTTGCAAATTGGAGATGTAATCTCTTGTTTTTTGGATTGTTTTAATTTTAAATTTACTCCTAAATTTTATTCTATACCATTGTGAAGCCTTAGAAAAGGCTTCCTCGTACCTATTTATATCCATAGTTTTTTGTAATTTGTTAAATAATGTCTTTAGGTTTGTTTTGTAGTGTTCAGTTAATAAAGTTTTAGTGTTGTGAACCCAATTGTTGGCATTAATTGTCAATCTGCTGGTTGTTGTGTCAGTCACGCCTACAGGTTTTACTGAATCCCACAATGATTTTGATAATACTTGAATGTGTGTGGGGGTATCCGACATTAGAATAATCAATTGGTGCATTATTTGTAACATTCTAGAAAGTATTTTAACAGTAGGAATAATTGCATTTGGCTGGATGTAGAGGGGATTCGTTGTGTTATTGTTCATCTCAAGTTTGTGATGTCGGCAACGTCAAGGTACCTTCAAAAAAGTATAGATTAAAATATTTGAGTAGAAAAAATTTTTTTATTTAAGAACAGTAAACTATTTGGCAATTAAAATTATTCAACAGAATTTCATAAAATATCTCAAATGGTCAACTAACATTTGTAATTCCAAAGTTTTTTACATGTACACCTGTTAGTTTTTTAACCACAAAAATTTCTTTTTTTTTTTTTTTTTTTTGTTTTCCTTGTTTAAATATATAAACAAAACATCTGTCAAACATCCTATTATATATATATATCTTTATATTTCTCCGAATATATTTTGAAATTACTGAACTGTTATTTAACGTTATAATACAAAATTATTGTATTATAGGTCACTAGGTATTATGATACATTTATACATCTCGGCATTCCAGTACATAAATCTCTGAAAGTTACCATCCAAGTTAATGGGGCTATCCAGAAGGCATACAGTTTAATATTCATTACATTAAATAAACTTTGACCAATTGTTAAGAATGGTCGTAGCGGTGTCTTCTGTCCAAGTTATGCCATTGTGTAAGACTTTAAACAGTTTATTTGGAATACTTGGAATGAACCATTTTGTTCTAATGAATTCGTTTATAGTATTAATCGACTGTATTTGTCTCTGTGGAAGTGTGAGACTATAATTGATTTCTGAGATTAAGATTTTACTTCTGGGGAATTTTCTTGTAGCTATTTTCAGAAGAATTTGTAGTTGCTTTATCGCAGTTTTAGGTATTTGTGTACGGTTCCAAAAGCCCAATGAAAATATCACGGTCCTGACTTTGGGATAGGACCTCAATTTTTTGAGAACAGAAGTGATGTGAATAAATTTTCCCCGGGGAAAACTATCTATTTGAACATTTGTGATCTGGCAATTTTTAATAGTGGATAAATTGGAATCCCCTATAATTAGGGTAGATTCCTTCGGGACTAAGACCCATTTTTTGTTTTTGTAGAATGTATGGGGGTGTTCTATCATGAAATGTGTGGTATTGTCCTTCGTGGCAGTGGACAAACTGTGTTCTGATGTTGGGTCAGTATTGGTTTTTACCATAAAGGACGTAGAACCAACGCTGTGTTCCGGCATCGTGCATTGGAAGTCTAAATCCATAGTTTGTTTTGGTGAATCCACAACTTCCATGGTCTTAAATGACATATTCCCCTCCGAATTAAAAATATAATTTTTGGTTTTTTCAATCACTTCAAATTTTGTATTTTTTAAAAAGTTTTTCTTGTACCATCCCTTTGCAACATTAAATGACTCCTGTGGTTTATCATTATTTACATTTTTTCTCAATGAATCTAATAATATTTGTAAATGCATCTCGTAATGATCTTTAAGAATTGTGTGTGTAGTTTTAGCCCAACTGTTGGCGTTGTTGACCAGTTTTGCATTGAGTTCCGAAGTAACTCCTATAGGTTGAATTTGATCAATTAATGTTTGTCTCAATTTTTTTACATTTTTGGGGATATCTCCCTCTATTGATGTCAAGTGATGCATATATTTTAACATTTTGTACATAGTTTTGGTAACAGGTAAATAGATGTTGCCTTGCATTGGACAAATAGTGGTACTCATCCTTAAGAGAAAAGAGAAAAGATTAACCTCATATTATTTTAATTAAAGTATTTAGATATTTATTTGAATATTATTATACTTTTTAGTGTAACAAAGAATGAGAGCTGGAGATCAACAAAGTCCGCGACTGTAAAAGAACCCCAAATCATCAAGGCAACCGGAGATAATCTCCAATTACAACATACCTGGATAATGGTCTTGATAAACTCTGAAAACAGAAGCTAGTTAAGCTCCTTACTTTCTGGACAATGGTGTTGATGAAATTAGAAAGCAGTCAAGCGCCTGACTCTCTAACAGAAGAAATCAATTCATGTTAGACGTTTTTTAAAAAAATATTTTAAAATTATTTTGAATTTTGTAAAATACTACCTGAGGTATTCTCCTGAAGAAATTTGGAATGGATCAGTGGCCTAAATTTCAGCTGTATCACGATGAGAAACTCTCTCTATAGATGTTCCCAATATATATTTTAAAAAAATATAATCCAGTTAATAACATACATATTTTTTTGAAAAAAATTCTTTTTTTAAAAAAATTTTTTAAAATGTTTTACTTTTTTGTGCTAATCGAAATAGAGAGAACGGATCTTTCTGTGGGCTACTAAACCCCATTCATGGCTAAAATTGGTCCCTACATGGACATGTTTCGCAGTCATTACTGCTCATCAGGGGACTGTCTTTCGTCCACTAAGAATCTCCCTCACACTAAATGTATAGCACAAATTTCCAAATTCAAAAACTGAAGGTAAGTGAAAAACCTTCCATTTATATAAAAATATTCAATTATTAAAATGGTATTACCTCAGAATTATCAAAAAAGTAGAGTTGTTGTCATATGAGGTATCTGAAAAATGTGGAGAATCTAGTTCAGCAACTGGCTGCAGAGAGTGTCCGGAACGTTCTGGCAAATTGCCACTCTGCAGCAGGTGCATAAAGTTGTTACTTTTTATTAAAAAAACTCTGATGTCAATCAGCATAGCTGAGAAAATTAATATATTCAAATTAGAAACCCTAAATCTAAAAACATTTAGAGGGAATTATTAATTTTAAAAAAACTTAACATCTTTTAATAGTCTTCTGACCATTATTACTTTCTTTATTTTAAAAAAACTTGTAATCTTTTTGTACTTTCATAATTGAAATAATGTTAATTTACATCTGGTTTAAACTAGTCAAACCTGTTAGTCAAAGAAAATCCCTAACAATCACAAATCTCTATCAATATCCAGCTCTCAGTCCCTAAAAGAACCTTATTATGGTTAAATTTTATTATCACCATATTATTATAAATAAATAAATAGCTAACTTTATAACCTAATATCTTTTATCAAAAAAAATATTTTATTAGAAAATAGTTTATTTTTTTAGAACCTTCATGAATTAGTTTAATATGGTAAATTTTATCAGTTAATGAGAAATAATATTTTATATTAAACATAGTAATTCTACAAATTGAGTTAACCAATGAATATATGAGCTTTAAAATTAAATTGAGGAAAGTGCATTAAAAAGCTTTTAACTGGGACGTAAGCGGAAGCAGGAAGTTTAATTCACCGGCTGCCGTTTGATTTTTCATTCCACAAAATGTCCGAATGTAAACGGCCGTCAAAAAAACTACAAAAATTCAATGTTCCATGGAGCAATTGAAGCAAAAACAAGTTTAAATGGAAAGGATTACCGTTTGTTAAGTATTTTCGGGATATAATTAATGGAAAATGTTCTCTTTATTTATGTAGGTTCCTACCAATCTGTGGACCTACATAGTATTGGAATCAGAAAATCCAGGAAAAGACCATTAATCATGTAAGTCCCTTTTGACATTGATATGCGAGTGAAGAGACCACAATGAACAACAGGGTAAGGATTTCAGGGTGAGGATTGTGGAGAGGGACTGAGGGTTGTGGTAAGAGGCAGAGAGTTGTGGTGAGGGGTTGAGGGTTGTGGTGAGGGCAGAGGGTTGTGGTGAGGGGCAGAGGGTTGTGGTGAGGGACAGAGAGTTGTGGTGAAGGGCAGAGGGTTGTGGTGAAGGACAGAGGGTTGTGGAGAGGGGCAGAGGGTTGTGGTGAAGGGGAGAGGGTTGTGGTGAGGGGGAAAGGGTTGTGGTGAGGGGCAGAGGGCTGTGGTGAGGGACAGAGGGCTGTGGCGAGGGGCAGAGGGTTGTGGTGAGGGGCAGAGGGTTGTGGTGAGGGGCAGAGGGTTGTGGTGAGGGGCAGAGGGTTGTGGTGAGGGGCATAGGGTTGTGGTGAGGGGCAGAAGGGTTGTGGTGAGGGGCAGAGGGTTGTGGTGAGGGGCAGAGGGTTGTGGTGAGGGGCAGAGGGTTGTGGTGAGAGGCAGAGGGTTGTGGTGAGGGGTACAGAGGGTTGTGGTGAGGGCTAGAGGATTGTGGTGAGGGTCAGAGGGTTGTGGTGAGGGGCAGAGGGTTGTGGTGAGGGTCAGAGGGCTGTGGTGAGGGTCAGAGGGCTGTGGTGAGGGTCAGAGGGCTGTGGTGAGGGTCAGAAGGCTGTGGTGAGGGTCAGAGGGCTGTGGTGAGGGTCAGAGGGCTGTGGTGAGGGTCAGAGGGCTGTGGTGAGGGTCAGAGGGCTGTGGTGAGGGTCAGAGGGCTGTGGTGAGGGTCAGAGGCTGTGGTGAGGGGTCAGAAGGGCTGTGGTGAGGGTCAGAGGGCTGTGGTGAGGGCAGAGGGCTGTGGTGAGGGGCAGAGGGCTTGTGGTGAGGGGCAGAGGGCTGTGGTGAGGGGGCAGAGGGCTGTGGTGAGGGGCAGAGGGCTGTGGTGAGGGGCAGAGGGCTGTGGTGAGGGGCAGAGGGCTGTGGTGAGGGGCAGAGGGCTGTGGGAGGGGCAGAAGGGCTGTGGTGAGGGCAGAGGGCTGTGGTGAGGGGCAGAGGGCTGTGGTGAGGGGCAGAGGGGCTGTGGTGAGGGCAGAGGGCTGTGGTGAGGGTCAGAGGGCTGTGGTGAGGGTCAGAGGGCTGTGGTGAGGGTCAGAGGGCTGTGGTGAGGGTTCAGAGGGCTGTGGTGAGGGTCAGAGGGCTGTGGGAGGGTCAGAGGGCTGTGTGAGGGTCAGAGGGCTGTGTGAGGGTCAGAGGCTGTGGTGAGGGTCAGAGGGCTGTGGTGAGGGTCAGAGGGCTGTGGTGAGGGTCAGAGGGCTGTGGTGAGGTCATAGGGCTGTTGGTGAGGGTCAGAGGGACTGTGGTGAGGGTCAGAGGGCTTGGTGAGGGGAGAGGGCTGTGGTGAGGGGCAGGGTGTGGTGAGGGGCAGAGGGCTGTGGTGAGGGGCAGAGGGCTGTGGTGAGGGGCAGAGGGCGTGGTGAGGGCAGGAGGGCTAGGGTGAGGGGCAGAGGGCTGTGGTGAGGGGCCAGAGGGCTGTGGTGAGGGGCAGAGGGCTGTGGTGAGGGGCAGAGGGCTGTGGTGAGGTGCAGAGGGCTGTGGTGAGGGGCAGAGGGCTGTGGTGAGGGGCAGAGGGCTGTGGTGAGGGGCAGAGGGCTGTGGTGAGGGGCAGAGGGCTGTGGTGAGGGGCAGAGGGCTGTGGTGAGGGGCAGAGGGCTGTGGTGAGGGTCAGAGGCTTGTAGTGAGGGGCAGAGGCTTGTGGTGAGGGGCAGAGGGTTGTGGTGAGGGGCAGGGGGTTGTGGTGAGGGGCTAGGGGCTGTGGTGAGGGGCAGAGGGCTGTGGTGAGGGGCAGGGGTTGTGGTGAGGGGCAGGGGGTTGTGGTGAGGGGCAGAGGGTTGTGGTGAGGGGCAGAGGGGTGTGGTGAGGGGCGAGGGGTTGTGGTGAGGGGAGTGTTGTGGTGAGGGGCTGAGGGTTGTGGTGAGGGGCAGAGGGTTGTGGTGAGGGCAGAGGGGCTGTGGTGAGGGGCAGAGGGATGTGGTGAGGGGCAGGGGTTGTGGTGAGGGGCAGAGGGTTGTGGTGAGGGCCAGAGGTTGTGGTGAGGGCAGGGGGCTGGTGAGGGTCAGGGGGCTGTGGTGAGGGGCAGGGGGCTGTGGTGAGGGGCAGAGGGCTGTGGTGAGGGGCAGAGGGCTGTGGTGAGGGGCAGAGGGCTGTGGTGAGGGGCAGAGGGCTGTGGTGAGGGTCAGAGGGCTGTGGTGAGGGTCAGAGGGCTGTGGTGAGGGGCAGAGGGCTGTGGTGAGGGCAGAGGGCTGTGGTGAGGGGCAGAGGGCTGTGGTGAGGGGCAGAGGGCTGTGGTGAGGGGCAGAGGGCTGTGGTGAGGGGCAGAGGGCTGTGGTGAGGGGCAGAGGGCTGTGGTGAGGGGCAGAGGGCTGTGGTGAGGGGCAGAGGGCTGTGGTGAGGGGCAGAGGGCTGTGGTGAGGGGCAGAGGGCTGTGGTGAGGGGCAGAGGGCTGTGGTGAGGGGCAGCGGGCTGTGGTGAGGGGCAGCGGGCTGTGGTGAGGGGCAGGGGGCTGTGGTGAGGGGCAGGGGGCTGTGGTGAGGGGCAGGGGGCTGTGGTGAGGGGCAGGGGCTGTGGTGAGGGGCAGGGGTTGTGAGGGGCAGGGGTGTGGTGAGGGGCAGGGGGCTGTGGTGAGGGTCAGGGGGCTGTGGTGAGGGTCAGGGGGCTGTGGTGAGGGTCAGGGGCTGTGGTGAGGGTCAGGGGCTGTGGTGAGGTCAGGGGGCTGTGGTGAGGGTCAGGGGCTGTGGTGAGGGTCAGGGGCTGTGGTGAGGGTCAGGGGCTGTGGTGAGGGTCAGGGGCTGTGGTGAGGGTCAGGGGCTGTGGTGAGGGTCAGGGCTGGTGAGGGTCAGGGGCTGTGGTGAGGGGCAGGGGCTGTGGTGAGGGGCAGAGGGCTGTGGTGAGGGGCAGAGGGCTGTGGTGAGGGGCAGAGGGCTGTGGTGAGGGGCAGAGGGCTGTGGTGAGGGGCAGAGGGCTGTGGTGAGGGGCAGAGGGCTGTGGTGAGGGGCAGAGGGCTGTGGTGAGGGGCAGAGGGCTGTGGTGAGGGGCAGAGGGCTGTGGTGAGGGTCAGAGGGCTGTGGTGAGGGCAGAGGGCTGTGGTGAGGGTCAGAGGGCTGTGGTGAGGGTCAGAGGGCTGTGGTGAGGGTCAGAGGGCTGTGGTGAGGGTCAGAGGGCTGTGGTGAGGGTCAGAGGGCTGTGGTGAGGGGCAGAGGGCTGTGGTGAGGGTCAGAGGGCTGTTGAGGGTCAGAGGGCTGTGGTGAGGGCAGAGGGCTGTGGTGAGGGGCAGAGGGCTGTGGTGAGGGGCAGAGGGCTGTGGTGAGGGTCAGAGGGCTGTGGTGAGGGCAGAGGGCTGTGGTGAGGGTCGAGGGCTGTGGTGAGGGCAGAGGGCTGTGGTGAGGGTCAGAGGGCTGTGGTGAGGGCAGAGGGCTGTGGTGAGGGTCAGAGGGCTGTGGTGAGGGTCAGCTGTGGTGAGGGCAGAGGGCTGTGGTGAGGGGCAGAGGGCTGTGGTGAGGGGCAGAGGGCTGTGGTGAGGGGCAGAGGGCTGTGGTGAGGGGCAGAGGGCTGTGGTGAGGGGCAGAGGGCTGTGGTGAGGGGCAGAGGGCTGTGGTGAGGGGCAGAGGGCTGTGGTGAGGGCAGAGGGCTGTGGTGAGGGGCAGAGGGCTGTGGTGAGGGGCTGAGGGCTGTGGTGAGGGGCAGAGGGCTGTGGTGAGGGGCAGAGGGCTGTGGTGAGGGGCAGAGGGCTGTGGTGAGGGGCAGAGGGCTGTGGTGAGGGGCAGAGGGCTGTGGTGAGGGGCAGAGGGCTGTGGTGAGGGGGCAGAGGGCTGTGGTGAGGGGCAGAGGGCTGTGTGTGAGGGGCAGAGGGCTGTGGTGAGGGGCAGAGGGCTGTGGTGAGGGGCAGAGGGCTGTGGTGAGGGGCAGAGGGCTGTGGTGAGGGGCAGAGGGCTGTGGTGAGGGGCAGGGGCTGTGGTGAGGGGCAGAGGGCTGTGGTGAGGGGCAGAGGGCTGTGGTGAGGGGCAGGGGCTGTGGTGAGGGGCAGAGGGCTGTGGTGAGGGGCAGAGGGGCTGTGGTGAGGGGCAGAGGGCTAGTGGTGAGGGGCAGAGGGCTGTGGTGAGGGGCAGAGGGCTGTGGTGAGGGGCAGAGGGCTGTGGTGAGGGGCAGAGGGCTGTGGTGAGGGGCAGAGGGCTGTGGTGAGGGGCAGAGGCTGTGGTGAGGGGCAGCGGGCTGTGGTGAGGGGCAGCGGGCTGTGGTGAGGGGCAGCGGGCTGTGGTGAGGGGCAGCGGCTGTGGTGAGGGGCAGAGGGCTGTGGTGAGGGGCAGAGGGCTTGGTGAGGGGCAGAGGGCTGTGGTGAGGGGCAGAGGGCTGTGGTGAGGGGCAGAGGGCTGTGGTGAGGGGCAGAGGGCTGTGGTGAGGGGCAGAGGGGTGTGGTGAGGGGCAGAGGCTGTGGTGAGGGGCAGAGGGCTGTGGTGAGGGGCAGAGGGCTGTGGGAGGGGCAGAGGGCTGTGGTGAGGGGCAGAGGGCTGTGGTAGTGGGGCAGAGGGCTGTGGTGAGGGGCAGAGGGCTGTGGTGAGGGGCAGAGGGCTGTGGTGAGGGGCAGAGGGTTGTGGTGAGGGGCAGAGGGTTGTGGTGAGGGGCAGAGGGTTGTGGTGAGGGGCAGAGGGTTGTGGTGAGGGGCAGAGGGTTGTGGTGAGGGGCAGAGGGTTGTGGTGAGGGGCAGAGGGTTGTGGTGAGGGGCAGAGGGTTGTGGTGAGGGGCAGAGGGTTGTGGTGAGGGGCAGAGGGTTGTGGTGAGGGGCAGAGGGTTGTGGTGAGGGGCAGAGGGTTGTGGTGAGGGGCAGAGGGTTGTGGTGAGGGGCAGAGGGTTGTGGTGAGGGGCAGAGGGTTGTGGTGAGGGGCAGAGGGTTGTGGTGAGGGGCAGAGGGTTGTGGTGAGGGGCAGAGGGCTGTGGTGAGGGGCAGAGGGCTGTGGTGAGGGGCAGAGGGCTTGTGGTGAGGGGCAGAGGGCTGTGGTGAGGGGCAGAGGGCTGTGGTGAGGGGCAGAGGGCTTGTGGTGAGGGGCAGAGGGCTGTGGTGAGGGGCAGAGGGCTGTGGTGAGGGGCAGAGGGCTGTGGTGAGGGGCAGAGGGCTGTGGTGAGGGGCAGAGGGCTGTGGTGAGGGGCAGAGGGCTGTGGTGAGGGGCAGAGGGCTGTGGTGAGGGGCAGAGGGCAGTGGTGAGGGGCAGAGGGCTGTGGTGAGGGGCAGAGGGCTGTGGTGAGGGGCAGAGGGCTGTGGTGAGGGGCAGCGGGCTGTGGTGAGGGGCAGCGGGCTGTGGTGAGGGGCAGCGGGCTGTGGTGAGGGGCAGCGGGCTGTGGTGAGGGGCAGAGGGCTGTGGTGAGGGGCAGAGGGCTGTGGTGAGGGGCAGAGGGCTGTGGTGAGGGGCAGAGGTCTGTGGTGAGGGGCAGAGGGCTGTGGTGAGGGCAGAGGGCTGTGGTGAGGGGCAGAGGGCTGTGGTGAGGGCAGAGGGCTGTGGTGAGGGGCAGAGGGCTGTGGTGAGGGGCAGAGGGCTGTGGTGTGGGGCAGAGGGCTGTGGTGAGGGGCAGAGGGCTGTGGTGAGGGGCAGAGGGCTGTGGTGAGGGGCAGAGGGCTGTGGTGAGGGGCAGAGGCTTGTAGTGAGGGCAGAGGGCTGTGGTGGGGCAGAGGGCTGTGGTGAGGGGCAGAGGGCTGTGGTGAGGGCAGAGGGCTGTGTGAGGGGCAGAGGCTGTGGTGAGGGGCAGAGGGCTGTGGTGAGGGCAGAGGGCTGTGGTGAGGGGCAGAGGGCTGTGGTGAGGGCAGAGGGCTGTGGTGAGGGGCAGAGGGCTGTGGTGAGGGGCAGGGCTGTGGTGAGGGGCAGAGGGCTGTGGTGAGGGCAGAGGGCTGTGGGAGGGGCAGAGGGCTGTGGTGAGGGGCAGAGGGCTGTGGTGAGGGGCAGAGGGCTGTGGTGAGGGGCAAGGCTGTGGTGAGGGGCAGAGGGCTGTGGTGAGGGGCAGAGGGCTGGGTGAGGGGCAGAGGGGCTGTGGTGAGGGGCAGAGGGCTGTGGTGAGGGGCAGAGGGCTGTGGTGAGGGGCAAGGGCTGTGGTGAGGGGCAGAGGGCTGTGGTGAGGGGCAGAGGGCTGTGGTGAGGGGCAGAGGGCTGTGGTGAGGGGCAGAGGGCTGTGGTGAGGGGCAGAGGGCTGTGGTGAGGGGCAGAGGGCTGTGGTGAGGGGCAGGGGGCTGTGGTGAGGGGCAGGGGGCTGTGGTGAGGGGCAGGGGGCTGTGGTGAGGGGCAGGGGCTGTGGTGAGGGGCAGGGGGCTGTGGTGAGGGGCAGGGGGCTGTGGTGAGGGGCAGGGGGCTGTGGTGAGGGGCAGGGGGCTGTGGTGAGGGGCAGGGGGCTGTGGTGAGGGGCAGGGGGCTGTGGTGAGGGGCAGGGGGCTGTGGTGAGGGGCAGGGGGCTGTGGTGAGGGGCAGGGGGCTGTGTGAGGGGCAGGGGCTGTGTGAGGGCAGGGCTGTGGTGAGGGGCAGGGGGCTGTGGTGAGGGGCAGGGGGCTGTGGTGAGGGGCAGGGGGCTGTGGTGAGGGGCAGGGGGCTGTGGTGAGGGGCAGGGGGCTGTGGTGAGGGGCAGGGGGCTGTGGCGAGGGGCAGGGGGCTGTGGCGAGGGGCAGGGGGCTGTGGCGAGGGGCAGGGGGCTGTGGCGAGGGGCAGGGGGCTGTGGCGAGGGGCAGGGGGCTGTGGCGAGGGGCAGGGGGCTGTGGCGAGGGGCAGGGGGCTGTGGCGAGGGGCAGGGGGCTGTGGCGAGGGTTAGGGTCGGGGTGGGGGTGGTGGTTAGGGTTAGGGTGGGGGTGGTGGTTAGGGTTAGGGTGGGGGTGGTGGTTAGGGTTAGGGTCAGGGTGGGGGTGGTGGTTAGGGTGAGGGTGGGGGTTAGGGTTAGGGTCAGGGTGGGGGTGGTGGTTAGGGTTAGGGTCAGGGTGGGGGTGGTGGTTAGGGTTAGGGTCAGGGTGGGGGTGGTGGTTAGGGTTAGGGTCAGGGTGGGGGTGGTGGTTAGGGTCAGGGTGGGGGTGGTGGTTAGGGTTAGGGTCAGGGTGGGGGTGGTGGTTAGGGTTAGGGTCAGGGTGGGGGTGGTGGTTAGGGTTAGGGTCAGGGTGGGGTTGGTGGTTTGGGTTAGGGTCAGGGTGGGGGTGGTGGTTTGGGTTAGGGTCAGGGTGGGGGTGGTGGTTTGGGTTAGGGTCAGGGTGGGGGTGGTGGTTTGGGTTAGGGTCAGGGTGGGGGTGGTGGTTAGGGTGAGGGTGGGGGTTAGGGTTAGGGTCAGGATGGGGGTGGTGGTTAGGGTTAGGGTCAGGGTGGGGGTGGTGGTTAGGGTTAGGGTCAGGGTGGGGGTGGTGGTTAGGGTTAGGGTCAGGGTGGGGGTGGTGGTTAGGGTCAGGGTGGGGGTGGTGGTTAGGGTTAGGGTCAGGGTGGGGGTGGTGGTTAGGGTTAAGGTCAGGGTGGGGGTGGTGGTTAGGGTTAGGGTCAGGGTGGGGTTGGTGGTTTGGGTTAGGGTCAGGGTGGGGGTGGTGGTTTGTGTTAGGGTCAGGGTGGGGGTGGTGGTTAGGGTCAGGGTCAGGGTGGGGGTGGTGGTTAGGGTCAGGGTCAGGGTCAGGGTGGGGGTGGTGGTTAGGGTCAGGGTCAGGGTGGGGGTGGTGGTTAGGGTCAGGGTCAGGGTGGGGGTGGTGGTTAGGGTCAGGGTCAGGGTGGGGGTGGTGGTTAGGGTTAGGGTGGGGGTGGTGGTTAGGGTTAGGGTCAGGGTGGGGGTGGTGGTTAGGGTTAGGGTCAGGGTGGGGGTGGTGGTGGTTAGGGTTAGGGTCAGGGTGGGGGTGGTGGTGGTTAGGGTTAGGGTCAGGGTGGGGGTGGTGGTGGTTAGGGTTAGGGTCAGGGTGGGGGTGGTGGTTAGGGTCAGGGTGGGGGTGGTGGTTAGGGTCGGGGTGGGGGTGGTGGTTAGGGTTAGGGTCAGGGTGGGGGTGGTGGTGGTTAGGGTTAGGGTCAGGGTGGGGGTGGTGGTGGTTAGGGTTAGGGTCAGGGTGGGGGGTGGTGGTGGTTAGGGTTAGGGTCAGGGTGGGGGTGGTGGTGGTTAGGGTTAGGGTCAGGGTGGGGGTGGTGGTCGGGGTGGGGGTGGGGGTTAGGGTTAGGGTCAGGGTGGTCGTTAGGGTTAGGGTCAGGGTGGGGGTGGTGGTTAGGGTTAGGGTCAGGGTGGGGAGGGTTAGGGTCAGGGTGGGGGTGGTGGTTAGGGTCAGGGTGGGGGTGGTGGTTAGGGTTAGGGTCAGGGTGGGGGTGGTGGTTAGGGTTAGGGTCAGGGTGGGGGTGGTGGTTAGGGTTAGGGTCAGGGTGGGGGTGGTGGTTAGGGTTAGGGTCAGGGTGGGGGTGGTGGTTAGGGTCAGGGTGGGGGTGGTGGTTAGGGTTAGGGTCAGGGTGGGGGTGGTGGTTAGGGTTAGGGTCAGGGTGGGGGTGGTGGTTAGGGTTAGGGTCAGGGTGGGGGTGGTGGTTAGGGTTAGGGTCAGGGTGGGGGTGGTGGTTAGGGTTAGGGTCAGGGTGGGGGTGGTGGTTAGGGTTAGGGTCAGGGTGGGGGTGGTGGTTAGGGTTTGGGTCAGGGTGGGGGTGTTGGTTAGGGTTTGGGTCAGGGTGGGGGTGGTGGTTAGGGTTTGGGTCAGGGTGGGGGTGGTGGTTAGGGTTTGGGTCAGGGTGGGGGTGGTGGTTAGGGTTTGGGTCAGGGTGGGGGTGGTGGTTAGGGTCAGGGTGGGGGTGGTGGTTAGGGTCAGGGTGGGGGTGGTGGTTAGGGTTAGGGTCAGGGTGGTGGTTAGGGTCAGGGTGGGAGTGGTGGTTAGGGTTAGGGTGGTGGTTAGGGTTAGGGTCGGGGTGGGGGTGGTGGTTAGGGTTAGGGTCGGGGTGGGGGTGGTGGTTAGGGTTAGGGTCGGGGTGGGGGTGGTGGTTAGGGTCGGGGTGGGGGTGGTGGTTAGGGTCGGGGTGGGGGTGGTGGTTAGGGTCGGGGTGGGGGTGGTGGTTACGGTCGGGGTGGGGTGGTGATTAGGGTCGGGGTGGGGGTGGTGATTAGGGTCGGGGTGAGGGGTGGTGATTAGGGTCGGGGTGAGGGGTGGTGATTAGGGTCGGGGTGAGGGGTGGTGGTGAGGGGCAGGGGGCGGTGGTGAAGGGCAGGGGGCGGTGGTGAAGGGCAGGGGGCGGTGGTGAAGGGCAGGGAGCGCTGGTGAGGGGCAGGGGGCGGTGGTGAGTGGCAGGGGGCGGTGGTGAGTGGCAGAGGGCGGTGGTGAGTGGCAGAGGGCGGTGGTGAGGGGCAGAGGGCGGTGGTGAGGGGCAGAGGGCGGTGGTGAGGGGCAGAGGGCGGTGGTGAGGGGCAGAGGGCGGTGGTGAGGGGCAGAGGGCGGTGGTGAGGGGCAGAGGGCGGTGGTGAGGGGCAGAGGGCGGTGGTGAGGGGCAGAGGGCGGTGGTGAGGGGCAGAGGGCGGTGGTGAGGGGCAGAGGGCGGTGGTGAGGGGCAGAGGGTTAGGTTTTAGGGTTATGGACAGATGGGGGTTACCCATATTTCTGCACCCAATAAGGGATACAGCGCCAAGCGTCTGCCTCTTTACTGGCGCACATTCAACATTTTTATCCGCATAGATTTTACGTCATCTCTCTTGTTCACGAATCCAAACACGTATTACAGAAATAAGATAAATAGAAAGTAGGGAAAATAGAAAGTGTGAAGAAAAGATTAGACTGTAGTTGTATTGGAAAGGAAATTAGTAGTAGTGTTCTAAAAATTATAGAGATTATTAGGTAAGGGTCCTGGATTACGATTACACTGTTTAACCTTCCTTTTTAACTGTTATTTCATCTCACTTTTAGTTAGGAAAATGGTATATTAAGGTGTGTAAGAGTAGTGGGTTAGAGTTACAGAGTGAGTGTAAGAACTAATATCCCAAGAAAAATATACTCAATTCAACCAAAATATTCATTGATTTCTCTGGATAGCTTAAATGTCCGAGCATGTAGCTGGGAAGGCTTTGCCGCGAGGAGTCCACCCTGTTTTGGGTTAATGTACCCCAAGAATGCTGTCTTGCACCAGCTCACCCCACACATTGCCATTCATACAGATAAATCTACTAATGTATTCAATTGAGAGAATAATCTTTCTACTAAAGGATAGTAGTAAACTAAGTTAAAGTTATTGTATTATGAGTTTCTAAGGGTTAACCAATTCTTTAAACCATGGGTGTGGTTTGTGAGAGTGCTAGAATGAGAGACTATAGGATAAGTATAGGATTAGAAACATAGATACGTGTATTCTGACACTACCCGGACCAAGTTAATGTTGTACGTGGCACTCGTCAAAGTTAGGTTTTAGGGTTATGGACAGATGGGGGTTACCCATATTTCTGCACCCAATAAGGGATACAGCGCCAAGCGTCTGCCTCTTTACTGGCGCACATTCAACATTCTTATCCGCATAGATTTTACGTCATCTCTCTTGCTCACGAATCCAAACACGTATTATAGAAATAAGATAAATAGAAAGTAGGGAAAATAGAAAGTGTGAAGTAAAGATTAGACTGTAGTTGTATTGGAAAGGAAATTAGTAGTAGTGTTCCTTAAAATTATAGACATTATTAGGTAAGGGTCCTGGATTAAGATTAAACTGTTAAACCTTCCTTTTTAACTGTTGTTTCATCTCACTTTTAGTTAGGCAAATGGTATATTTAAAGTGTGTAAGGGTTGTGGGTTAGAGTTACAGGGTGAGTGTAAAAACTAATATCCCAAGAAAAATATACTCAATTAAACCAAAATATTCATTCCGTGATTTCTCTGGATAGCTTAAATGTCCGAGCATGTAGCTGGGAAGGCTTTGCCGCGAGGAGACCACCCTGTTTTGGGTTAATGTACCCCAAGAATGCTGTCTTGCACCAGCTCACCCCACACATTGCCATTCATACAGATAAATCTATTAATTCTATTCAATTGAGTAAATAATCTTTCTAATAAAGGATAGTAGTGAACTATGTTTAAGTTATAGTATTATGAGTGTTCTAAGGGTAAAATAATTCCTAAAACGGTAAGTGTGGTTTCTGAGAGTGCTAGATTGGATTGAGTGGTAGCAGAAAGATCTGTAAAAAAGGTTAATCTACTATATTAGAGGGTTATGAGGATTATAGGAGAGTCCATGCTGCTGTGCGAGAGGACCTAAGTGGCTCTTAATTTTTTATTATTTCTATTTAATTAAGTCCATTGGGAGACTTTGTTTTAAGGATTAAGATCCAGTATCTTTCACGTCTTTTCCTTTGTGGAATTGACCATTTATCATTTGTTTCCAATCCTAGTATTTGTAATGCCCCAAGGCCATGTTCTATAAAATGTCTATTAATTAATTTGTGTCTTTTCTGTGTCCGGATTTCACTACAATGTCCCGTAAGTCTGGTTCGCAAGGTATTACCTGTTTCACCAATGTACAAAATGTCACATGTTTTGCATCGTATTGCATAGATTAAATTTTTATGTTGGCATGTTATTTTTTGTTTTATCGTAGCCACTTTTCCTGTTTTGGGATTGGAGATTGTAGATGTGATCTTTAAAAATTTACAACTTGTACAGTTGGTACGTCCGCAGTTGTAAGAAACCTCCAACGGTAATTTGGTCCTGACCAACAAGTCCTTTAAGTTTTTGTTTCTTTTGTAGGCTGTGACTATATCCCACTGGGCTAGTGGGACAATGTCCTGTTTAAGTTTCTCAAAATGTTTTTTCATGAGTTTGTTTATTTGTGAGCCTTGACAGTTGTACTGTATTACAAAAGGTATTTTTGAGGAAAGAGTTTTTTTAGGGGGATTATGTATTTCTGTTAGAAAGTTTGATTTAACATATCGGAGAAATCGTTTTGTGTATCCTCTGTGTTGCAAGGCTGAGAATAGAGTATGCACTGCCGATTCGAAATCCAATTTTTCCGAACAAATGCGGTAAAACCTAGACAATTGCGATTTAATGAGTCCACGAAAAACATGTTTTGGATGATGGCTGTCAGTGTGTAGGAGAGTATGAGTGTCCGTGGGTTTAAAGAAAACCTTGGTAGCCAATTTGTAGTCCCCATTTATCTGTCTGACTTTGTACACAGTAGTGTCCAAGAAATCAATTTTGTGTTTATGTGTGATGACTTTAACTTTAATTGATGGGTGATGATTATTAAGAATGTGTACAAATTGTTCAAATTCCAATTGTGTGTGAGTCCAAACACCCCATATGTCATCCAAATATCTATAGTAGTGTAACGGTGTCTTTGGACATTTTTTAAAAACCGTTTCCTCCCATTCTGCCATGTAGATATTGGCATAAGCCGGTGCAAATTTTTAACCCATTGCTGTACCTTTAATTTGTAGGTAATGTTCACCATTGAACTGAAAATCATTTCTTGTTAATCCCAAATGTAACAGCTGGACAAGAATTGCATCCGGTCTATTAGGCTGCCAATGTTTTTTGAAAATGTTTCTGACCGCCTCAATCCCCATATCAGTCTCAATGTTAGTGTATAGGTTGTCAACATCCATCGTGAACAGCATTATATCGGAAGTGAAGGTTAAAGATTTAACAATCTGGACAAAATGAAACGTATCCTTAATGTAACTTAAATGTTTTAGAGACAGAGGATTTAGAAACGAATCAATATATTCCGCTATTCTGTAGGATTCGCTACCACAGTCCGAAACTATAGGTCTCCCTGGAGGAATTGCATGTGGAACAGTCCATGTTTCTGGATTTTTATGTATTTTTGGGAGAAGGTAAAACAGTCGTGGTGAAGGTTGTAATTGTGTAAAATAGTTATTTTGCTTCTCGGTGATATATTGTAAACTTTGTAATTCTGCCGCAAAATCCTTGATCTGGTCATGTGTCTGATGGTACATTGGTGTCGATAGTCTGGTGTAATATTCGGTGTTGTTGAGCTGTCGGTAAGCTTCGTAAAGGTACTGTTGTCGGTCCATAATTACGATATTATTGCCCTTATCTGCTGGTTTTATGATGATCTCCGGATTAGATTTCAGTTGTACGATTGCTTGTCTCTCCAATCTAGTCAAGTTTTGTTTGTCCTTGATTTGTTTAATTTTTGTAATTTCCGAATCAGTTTTTTGTACAAAACTTTGTATTATTGGGTCTATTTTCTGTTCTGGTGGATTCCAATCTGATTGAGGGAGAAAGGGTTGTCTGTCGTCCGATGTCGAATAGCCAAAGAAACTAAGAATTTTTATTTTTCTATAAAATTTTTCAAGATGAATTTGAATTCGTGTGCTATCTGGCTTTTGTACTGGAACAAAGGTTAGTCCCTTGTTCAAGATCTTTTCTTGAAATGTGGTAAGTACCAGTGTACTGGACAAGTTAATTATTGTATTTGCAAGATCAAGTGGCTCTTTTTGCAGATTGGTTCTATTATCGTGTGAGTGAGACAACCAATTGTTTAGTAAAGCAGTTGCTGTTTCCTCCGTCCAATGAATGTCGTCCAACTGAACTTTGAAAAATTTGCTTGGAATTGCTGGAATGAAGAGATGCTGGTTTATATAATGGTTTAAGGTGATGATTGTTCTTTTCTGTTCCTGTGGGAGACTTCTGCTATAATTGATTTCTACTACAAAAATTTCTGCCTTGGGGAATTTTTGTTTGGCTATGTTCAATAGGACCTCAAGCTGTCCAGTCGCAGTGGAAGGTTTTTGTGTACGGTTATTGATGCCAATAGATAGTATGACTTTATGTACTTCTAAGTGGGGTCGTAGTTTGTTCAAAAAAGTATTAATGTGAGAAAATTTCGCTCCCGGGAAACTATCCAATTGGACATTTGGATCCGAACAGTGTTTGATTTTGGCGAGATTGGAATCTCCTATGATCAATATGGGCCTCTGTGGTGAAAATGACCAAACCCCATTCTTATCGTCTGTGTGGGGATGCTGTGTCACTACCGTTACAGTCATGTGTTGCGTCCTACAAGGTGCAGTGTGAGGCGTGGGTGAATGCATCTCCAGTGGTTGTGTGGGACTACGTCCCTCCCTCTCCGGACTAGGAACTCTGTAGGACCAGGTGTGTGCCTGGATAGGGGTCCTCAAATATCCCAGATAACTGGAACACGTCGGTGCCGGTGATGAGGGTGAAGATGTGTGATCCAAAGTTAAATTCCTAGGGGGATTTATGTCAGTATGCATTGGTATATTCTTCTTGGTGTGCGGCACTGTCAATATTAAATTGTCTGGATATGTAGAAAGAGGCACAATCATTTGTTGATTGTCTTGTTGATTTTTTGAAAAATTGGTTGTTTGTAATTTTTCTAATGTAACCTGCCTGTGTAAGTTGGAGATGTAATCTTTTGTGTTTAGGATTGTTTTAATTTTAAATTTACTCTTAAATTTTGTTTTATACCATTGTGTAGCCTTTGAAAAGGCTTCCTCGTACCTATTTAAATCCATAGTTTTTTGTAATTTGTTAAATAATGTTTTTAGGTTTGTTTTGTAGTGTTCAGTTAATAAAGTTTTAGTGTTGTAAACCCAATTGTTGGCATTAATTGTCAATCTGCTGGTTGTTGTGCTAGTCACACCTGCAGGTTTTACTGAATCCCACAATGATTTTGATAATGCTTGAATGTGTGTGGGGGTGTCCGACATTAGAATAATCAATTGGTGCATTATTTGTAACATTCTAGAAAGTATTTTAACAGTAGGAATAAATGCATTTGGCTGGATGTTGAGGGGGTTCGTTGTGTTATTGTTCATCTCAAGTTTGTGATGTCGGCAACGTCAAGGTACCTTCAAAAAAGTATAGGTTAAAATATTTGAGTAGAAATTTTTTTTTAATTAAGAACAGTAAACTATTTGGCAATTGAAAATATTGAACAGAATTTCATAAAATATCTCAAATGATCAACTAACATTTGTAATACAAAAGTTTTTTACATATGCACCTGTTAGTTTTTTAATCACAAAAATTTCTTTTTTTGTTTTTTTGTTTAAATATATCAACAAAACATCCGTCGAACACTCTATTATTTATATATCGTTATGTTTCTCCGATTATGCTAAAAATTACTGAACTATTGTTTAACATTATCATACAAAATTATAGTTTATAGGTCACTGGGTATTATAATACATTTGTACATCTCGGCATTCCAGTACATAAATCTCTGAAAGTTACTATCCAAGTTAATGGGGCTAACAAGAAGGCATGCAGTTTGATATTCATTACATTAAATAAACTTTAACCAATTGTTAAGAATGGTCGTAGCGGTGTCATCTGTCCAAGTTATACCATTGTGTAAGACTTTAAAAAGTTTATTTGGAATGCTTGGAATGAACAATTTTGTTCTGATAAATTCATTTATAGTATTAATTGACTGTATTTGTCTCTGTGGAAGTGTGAGACTATAATTGATTTCTGAGATTAAGATTTTACTTCTGGGGAATTTTCTTGTAGCCATTTTCAGAAGGATTTGTAGTTGCTTTATCGCGGTCCTAGGTGTTTGTGTACGGTTACAAAAACCCAATGAAAATATAACGGTCCTGACTTTGGGATAGGACCTCAATTTTTTGAGAACCGAAGTGATGTGAATAAATTTAGCCCGGGGAAAACTATCAAATTGAACATTTGTGATTTGGCAATTTTTAATAGTGGATAAGTGGGAATCACCTATAATTAGAGTGGATTCCTTCGGGACTAAGACCCATTTTTTGTTCTTGTAGAATGTATGGGGGTGTTCTACTATGAAATGTGTGGTATTGTCCTTTGTGGCAGTGGACAAGCTGTGTTCTGATGTTGAGTCAGCACTGGTTTCACCCATAAAGGACGTAGAACTGGTGCTGTGTTCCGACATTGTGTATTGAAGGTCTAAGTCCATAATTTGTTTTGGTAAATCCATAAACTCCATGTTCTTAAATGACATATTCTGCTCTGAATTAAAAATATAGTTTTTGGTTTTTTCAATCACCTCAAATTTTGTATTTTTTAAGAAGTTTTTCTTGTACCATCCCTTTGCAACATTAAATGTCTCCTGTGGTTTATCATTATTTCCATTTTGTCTCAATGAATCCAATAATATTTGTAAATGCATCTCATAGTGATCTTTAAGAATTGTATGTGTAGTTTTAGCCCAATTGTTGGCGTTGTTGATCAGTTTTGCACTGAGTTCCGAAGTAACTCCTATAGGTTGAATTTGATGAATTAATGTTTGTCTCAATTTTTCTACATTTTTGGGGATATCTCCCTCTATTGATGTCAAATGATGCATATATTTTAACATTTTGTACATGGTTTTGGTAGCAGGTAAATAGATGTTGCCTTGCATTGGACAAATAGTGGTACTCATCCTTAAGAGAAAAGAGAAAAGATTGACCTAATATTATTTTTTAATTAAAACATTAAGATATTTATTTAAATATTATTATACTATTTTAATGTAACAAAGAATGAGAGCTGGAGATCAACAAAGTCTGCGACTGTAAAAGAACTCTAACCCATCAAAGCAACCGGAGATAACCTCCAATTACAACATACCTGGATAATGGTCTTGATAAAACTCTGAAATCAGAAACTAGATAAGCTCCTGACTTTCTGGACAATGGTCCTGATGAAATTAGAAAGCAGTCAAGCGCCTGACTCTCTAACAGAAGAAATCAATTCATGTTAGACTTTTTATTGAAACCATATGTTAAAAATTTTTTAATTTTTGTAAAGTACTACCTGAGGTACTATCCTGAAGAAATTTGGAATGGATCAGTGGCCTGAATCTCAGCTGTATCACGATGAGAAACCCTCTCTATAGATGTTCCCAATATATATTTTAAAAAAATAATAATCCAGTTAATAACATACATGTTTTATTGAAAAAAATCTTTTTTTTTTAAAATATAAAATAAAAAAAGTTTTTACTTTTTTTGTGCTAATCGAAATAGAGAGAACAGATCTTTTTGTGGGCTACTAAACCCCATTTATGGCAAAAATTGGTCCCTACATGGACATGTTTCGCAGTCATTACTGCTCATCAGGGGACTGTCTTTCGTCCACTAAGAATCTTCCTCTCACTAAATGTATAGCACAAATTTCCAAATCCAAAAAGTGAAGGTAAGTGAAAAATCTTCCATTTATATAAAAATATTCAATTATTAAAATGGTATTACCTCAGAATTATCAAAAAAGTAGAGTTGTTACCATATGAAGTATTTGAAAAATGTGGAGAATCTGGTTCAGCAACTGGCTGCAGAGAGTGTCCGGAACGTTCTGGCAAATTACCACTCTGCAGCAGGTGCACCTAATTGTTATTGTTTTGTTAAAAAAACTCTGATGTCAAACAGCCTAGCTAAGAAAATTAATATATTCAAATTAGGAGCCCTAAATCTAAAAACGTTTGGAGGGAATTATTAATTTAAAAAACTTAGCATCTTTTTGTAGTGTTATGACTATTATTACTTTTTTCAAAAAAACTTAAAATCTTTTTGTACTTATAATTAAATTAATGTTGATTTACATATGATTTAAACTACTCAAACCTCTTAGTCAAAGAAAATCCTTTATAATCACAAATCTCTATCAATATCCAGCTCTCAGTCCCTGAAAACCCTGCTGTACTTAAATTTTATTGTCATACTATTATAAATAAATAAATAGCTAAATTTATAACCTAACATCTTTTATCAAGAAAATTATTAAAATATGGTTTATTTTTTTTATTTTTTTTAAAAAATCTTCATGAATTGGTTTAATATGATAAATTTTATCATTAAATGAGAGATAATATTTGTTATATAAATGTAGTAATTCTACAAATTGAGTTAATGAATGAATGTTTGAGTTTTAAAGTTAAATTGAGGAAAGTGCATTGAAACACTTTTAACTGGGACACAACCGGAAGCAGGAAGGCCAACTGACCGGATGTCATTTTATTGCACAAAATGTCCGAATGTAAACGGCCGTCGAAAAGTCCGAGAAAACTCAATGTTATATGGAGCAATAGAAGCGAAAACAAGTTTAAATGGAAAGGATTACCGTCTATTAAGTATGTTTGGGATATAATTTATGAAAAATGTTTTCTTTATTTATGTAGGTTCCTACCTATCCGTGGGTCTGCATGGTATTGGAATCAGAAAATCCAGGAAAAGACCTTTAATCATGTAAGTCGCTTTAGACATTGGTATTCAAGTGAAGAGACCACAATGAACCACAGGGTAAGGATTTTAGAGTTAGGGTTGTGGTGAGGGGCAGAGGGCTGTGGTGAGGGTCAGAGGGCTGTGGTGAGGGTCAGAGGGCTGTGGTGAGGGTCAGAGGGCTGTGGTGAGGGGCAGAGGGCTGTGGTGAGGGGCAGAGGGCTGTGGTGAGGGGCAGAGGGCTGTGGTGAGGGGCAGAGGGCTGTGGTGAGGGGCAGAGGGCTGTGGTGAGGGGCAGAGGGCTGTGGTGAGGGGCAGAGGGCTGTGGTGAGGGGCAGAGGGCTGTGGTGAGGGGCAGAGGGCTGTGGTGAGGGGCAGAGGGCTGTGGTGAGGGGCAGAGGGCTGTGGTGAGGGGCAGAGGGCTGTGGTGAGGGGCAGAGGGCTGTGGTGAGGGGCAGGGGGCTGTGGTGAGGGGCAGGGGGCTGTGGTGAGGGGCAGGGGGCTGTGGTGAGGGGCAGGGGGCTGTGGTGAGGGGCAGGGGGCTGTGGTGAGGGGCAGGGGGCTGTGGTGAGGGGCAGGGGGCTGTGGTGAGGGGCAGGGGGCTGTGGTGAGGGGCAGGGGGCTGTGGTGAGGGGCAGGGGGCTGTGGTGAGGGGCAGGGGCTGTGGTGAGGGGCAGGGGGCTGTGGTGAGGGGCAGGGGGCTGTGGTGAGGGGCAGGGGGCTGTGGTGAGGGGCAGGGGGCTGTGGCGAGGGGCAGGGGGCTGTGGCGAGGGGCAAGGGTTTAGGGTTTAGGTTAGGGTTTAGGTTAGGGTTTAGGTTAGGGTTTAGGTTAGGGTCAGGGTCAGGGTTTAGGGTCAGGGTGAGGGTGAGGGTGAGGGTGAGGGTGAGGGTCAGGGTGAGGGTGAGGGTGAGGGTGAGGGTGAGGGTGAGGGTTAGGGTTAGGTTGTTTAGGTTCTGGACAGATGGGGGTTACCCGTATTTCTGCACCCAATAAGGGATACAGCGCCGAAGCGTCTGCCTCTTTGCTGGCGCACGTTCAACATTCTTTTCCGCGTTAGGGTTAGGGTTAGGGTTAGGGTTAGGGTTTAGGGTTAGGGTTAGGGTTTAGGGTTTAGGGTTAGGGTTAGGGTTAGGGTTAG